>NW_006239137.1:495744-544766 GCF_000226075.1 Solanum tuberosum | reverse complement strand
TACCAAGCAAATAATCAAATTTCACCAACCAAAAGGTTTGTTAAGCTTATTTATATCATAGCCATAGTTTTCCTTCCACAACCTCCATAAGAAACTGATTTTCAAACATTGAAACAAATTAAAAACCAGAAATTGAAGAAAAGCAATTCTTATCAATTTAGGAAGACGAAATCTGAAAGGTAGGTCAAAACAAATTGAGTAATATGCAGCAGAATTGGCGATAAAGGTATTCCCAATTTTCTGGAAAATGGGATAGAATTACAATGGAATTGTGAATAGGAAATATTACAGGAATGGCAAATTATAGATTTTCAGAATTTGAATTTGGTACCTTATTAGAATTTCTCCTTTCATGGGATATAGTATGCAAGCGAAAAAGAAAAGGACGACTTGGGATCACTGATTGTGTGTTATGGATGAAGCTGCAGCAGGAAAGTATGTCTGGAATATAGCCAACAAAGTTGATAACCTATGAGTAAAATGAATGAACAATGTGTATAAAAGGGGCTGACTGATGGGAATATACACCTAAATAAAACAATTGCTGGTACTAGAAGAAGATTTGAGGTATGAAGAACAGATGTAGTGTTGGAAACTGTGGAAATGGATGATTCAAGGCATGAGGAAAATACACAATTATAAAATAACAATTATTTTGGACTATCTATTTTTAGTAATTCGACAAGTAAAGTGGTTCGGAGGGAGTATCTTTTCTTAAATGTCAGCATAGTATTTAATTTATGAATGTGCTACAGGCAATGTGGGAAACCATTCAAGCCAGAGAAACTTCATGCCCACATGAAGTCCTGCAAAGGGATGAAAGCTCTGTGAAAGGGTGCTCATTCTGTTGCTGCTACTAACAAGACATCCAAGGATGCACCTAAATTTTTTTTATAATTATTCTTATTCAGCTTCTATTGGAATTAGATTATGTTTTTTTTAGAACTTTTGGAGAAACCTTCCATGTATATTTTTCAGTAAGAAGGTTCAGAGACAAAAGCCTAAGCAATTCATGAATTCACAAGTAGTAAAAATCCTGATTTCCATCTTAATCTCAAGTATTACATCCTGCGAATCTGAGTTAGTTGAGGCAGTGTACAACATGGATACAAGATTAAACAGGCAAAAATAACAAGACAGGCAAACTTTTGATGATGAAAATATCTGATGTAAGTTTCTTCTTTCGCCAGTTTAATGAAGATAAATTATTCTTTACATTTGGATACTGAAGCAGTATTTCATGTCTACTTCTCTCTAAATATCTTAGAGCCTAATCAATTGTTAATGACCATATTCAGGTCATTGCAACATACCTAATCTAATAGCATTCGTAACGAACAATCAAATTTCCAGGCGGTTAGTAGTCAATAGCTAAGATCATAGCTGATTACTTGCCTCCAAAAATCGAGGAGTCAACATGATCGAGCAAAAACCTATATAACTTGTATACAAGCCTTTGATAACACACACTCGAAGAAGGCTGTTAGTAGGTACAATTGGAGGCTAGGAACTGGACCACAACTGACATGGGGGAGACCAATCTAAAATACTTGCAACATCCCAAAACACGACTTCATCTACTGGCTGGCTATACATGGAAGACTACTAACTAGAGAGAGGCTATACAAGATAGGACTAACAAAAGACAGAACTTGAACACTATGTGGGAATGCCAACATCACACATCACTTCTTCGAGTGTGTGATATCAAAGGCTTGTATACAAGAAATAACGCACCGATTGAAGTTCACATGTGGGAGCATAGACATCAAGGAAGCTGAAAATTAATAGCACGAAGAGCGCAAGGCAAAGTTAGCAGGCAATTGATATTGGCAATCCTGACAGCTGCAATATCACACATATCGGAAGCTAGGAATGAAGCATTATGGAAACATAACACCTTACTGAAGCATTTCAGTAAGCATAACACATTACTGATTCTTTCTAATGCCCGGACAATCACCTGCCAAATTCTACAACTGTGTTTCTTGAACTTCTTTAACATCTCTCCCTAACACATTCCTCGCCTCGTGCAACGTGGATCTATACTGATCGTCATCATGCCTTAAATCCACCTCTTTTTTTCCTAAGTTATGTTATTGTAAATCATACCAGCTAAAGTAAGCTTAAGAGTTATATGAGTCTTACCTTTTACTAAATAAATAGGAAAATACACAACACCTTCTGTCTAGCAAGTATGAAAGTTGGAATAGATTTTAGGAATAAGAGGAAGCAGAAAAGAGAAAAAAAAAAAGGACAAAAAGTTGAAAGTTGGTTGAACTTCTGAGCACAATGAACTTTTGCCTCATCAGAATGGTATTTCATTCAATTCAAATTATGTGTCTTACTTTTCTTTTTGATTGTTTCAAAAGGAGCTTTATTGAAAAGAAACTATGTTGCTTCTATGTGGTACTGGAATTCCTTAATACTACAAATCTTTGATATCAAGAATTAAGAAAATTTAGACCAAACCATCACTAAATGACTAAATACATCAAAAGCAAGGAGTAAGACACTGAGAAGGATAATAATTGTAGTTTTACAAGTTTATATCCTACTCCCTTGGTCTTAAAATCTATAAATTTTGTGATAAGAAGGAATTTTCTCTTTATCTATACTTAGGTATTGGCAATGATTCCTCTCTATAAGGTAGTATAGCATTTTCTACACTCTATCCAATAAGCTTAGGAAGCAGCTAAAGTGTAAAGTATAGGCCATGTTTCATACTAACTTTTTTATGAGGTAAGGTATTAACTAATATATCATGGTATAAATAAAACATAATAGGTATAAACTATCACTTGTTAAACATGGACTTTAAGTTGGAGAAATAAAAATAAAAATATAACTTAAGTTGAAATTTTGATGGATCTCAATCTTTGTTGCATCATAAAGAAAAATATGCAAAGTTAGATACTAAATCTTAAGTTGACATTTTGATGGATCTCAATCTTTGCTGCATCATAAAGAAAAATATGCAAAGTTAGATACTAAATGCTACATATTTATATATTTAATACAAACAAATTAAAAAATACTTATCATATAAGTTTGAGTTACTTCTAACCTTGGTGGCGAAGAGCGAGAAAGAAGTTGCATTTTTCTAAACATTTCCTCTTGGCGTAGTATTCAATTGAGAATTTAATGATTGTATTTGAGATTCTAAACATTTCCTCTTGGCGTGCCACTATAATATTCAATTGAGAATTTAATGATTGTATTTGAGATTGTTGGTCTTATATTTGAGATTGCTGGTCTTCTATTTGAGACTAGTGATTATCTACGACAATTTCAACTGCATTTAATCGATTCTGTAATTCAAGTTGGGCACTAACAACTTCATGTTTCACCTTTTTGAGGGAGTCTTCTAACTCTGTCGTTCTCCTTGCCTTTTTGAGGGAGTCTTCTAACTGTTCTCCTTTGTGTAGATCTTGTAGTATTAGGTTTTGGACCATAACCAAGTCCTTTTATGTACCCCGACTTTGTACCAAGTATAGTATCCACAATTTCATCAATAGTAATGGAAGACTCTCCCTATGTATATAGATCTTTCAAATCTGTCATGTTGTTCTACATAAACATATTAAAATTATTTAAAGGAGAATGCACAACTTTTGAATAACATTAATTTGACAAATCCAATGAGAATGTTATAAAAGATGAAAAGTAATTTCTTACATAGTGAGTCTCAGCCTCTAAAGATGACCATCCTTTCTCACTCGTGTAATGAGTATGCTTATAGAACTCGATTTTGTCAGGCTCTACTCCTTCCGGGTTAGTTTTACCCTGTGAAATAAGAAACAATTGAAATAATACTAAAGTTTCATTAGTCAAAACAATAAAAATGGTATAATTTACAAGTTCAGGCGGGCCTTTCAGCACGAGCCGCTACAAACGCTTTTGACCCCATGAAATGATTACACTTAAGCTTAGTTTGATTGGCCTTGTTTATGTCGCATCGTTTCTACAAATAAAATACAAAATACTGTAACTTAAATAACAACGAGAATAAAATCAATATAAATTACCTTATGCTCTGGATTGATCCACATGTCACAAAGCCTATTCCAATTTTCTCGGGTCAACTCTGGCACTTCGATCTTACGAGCTTCTTCTTCAGAGCGTGCATTTTCAAATAGTTGTTTTAACTTGTAGCGCCATTGTCGGCTTCTGTTTTTCAGAATATCCTCACAACTATCTTTCACGTAATGCTCATCCAAATTAATCTCAAACCTCTCCTAAAATTCAAATAAGTATTATAGAAAAATACAGAACGAGCAAAATCCCTTTAATATTAAATATTAATCATTACATTTGCAAACATACTAATTAACTTCAAACTTAAGTACCCTTTGTGAATCATATATTGCAGTTCAAAAACTTTATTTATTCTCGTAAACAGTGTTCTTGATAGCCGAGCTACATACATAATATCACTCTTTTCTATTTCCAGTAAGGTAATGTCACGAATTGATAAGTTAAGGATAGACTTTTTATGACAAGGAAATAAAAAAAATCATGTATTTCATCTTCTCAAGATCATTAATCCAAATACCTTGAAGGCTTAGGTATTAGGAACCTGGCAGGACATAATAGAATCTGCTAATGAAATGGCTATGGAGGTTCAATAATTAAGATGGTGCTTTCTGAAAAGAAATGCTTTTTTGTAAAAAAATGAAATACTATCACACTTGTCCACTGTTGTATCATAGCTCCATATGTTTTTTGTACATGGAAGAGCATGGCAAAACTAAGGAATTAATTTAATCAGCAATGCAACTGCAAACCAGGTAATGACATTCACTTTAAATATTGGGAGGATAAATGATCAAAGAACACTACTCTCCTAAGTGACTTCCCTACTCTATTCTCAATAGTCTCTGATCCAACCTCTATTATCTCCTAGAACAGAGAAAATAAATATATGGATGCAATTGTCCAGAACAAATTTTCATTATTGAAAGTTGCTACTATTACTATCAAAACTAGAATGTTGCCCTCAAAATAATCACAGGCCAAATAAAATCAAATGGTGTAGAAAGACAGATGGACAATACACGGTGATGAAAGCAAGGAATCTTCATTATGTGCTCAAAATGATATAATAGATAACTGCCTTGAAAACTCATTGGGAAGACCAAAACCCCTAGTTCAAAAGGTGCTTTAATGGAATATCAACTACAATCTATAGCTTAAGATCAATTATGTTTTAACTTTATATTGTTAGACTATGGTTAGATCCGTTAGACTCTAATGTCAATCTTTTGGACTTTGTAAACTCTTTAGTCCTAGCATAGGATACTTTTAAATGAGCTTACAATCTCACTACTTGTGTATCTATATTACTTGAATCTTTTTTATGCCATTTATCCCATTTCTTACTTTATCAAGAAAATGTAGTTCATTTCTGTGTACTCTTGAGCCATATGAAATAAGATTTTACACTAATAAAGAGTGTCGAAGCAAGCATTAAAATGGTCTAAGGAGTTGGAGTAGGCACGAACAAATGCTTAAGGCAAAACCTCTACAGTTGCAAACTATAGAAGTATTGATCCTCCAGTTGTTATCTTCTTTAGATGACCCCTTAGAAAAATTTTAGGAAGGAAGCTTGAATGATTGTATACAACTAGTTGTTTTTTTCCATATCAAGTAGTGGATATGATGCATAGATAGTTTATTTTCTAGTTTGTTAGTTATTCGTAGTAAAATTCTTGTTAATTTTTTTTTATAAAAACAGGAAATAAGACAAAAGAGACCATTAGTTAACTTACTATTAGATATCGATGGAGATACATATCGCCAAGTAGTTTTCCAAAAAAATAAGATGAATGAAAAATAGCGGTACCCAAAAAAGAACTCAATATAATCACTACCATGAATAAATTTACAAGAGTATAGAATCCTTACATGGCATCTAATTAGTGCTGCATCTTTGTCCTCTCGTGTGAGTTCTTTTCCACTTGTTTGGAAGCAAAAGAAAATTCCGAGCAATTATCCCTAGCTCATTGGATAGTTTTTTCGATTGATCTAGTTTAGTTGCCCTTCCTTTACCAACTGGGATCTCTATTTTCATCTTTCTTCCTTGAGCCTTCTTCATTTTTTCAAGACCTTTCCCTCTAGTCTTGCCATGACCGTTCCTGATTCTAGTGGAATCATCTGATGAAAAAAAGTCAGTTCAAAATACAACCTATAATCTTAAAAACTTACACGTATGACAGTAAGGCACATGATGAAAACTAACACAACTGCATTTTTTTAATTTATTGTATATTAATGAGCAACTGAGTCAAAAAATTCACCGATAAAACAAAGAGAACATACGAGAGCTAACAACATCTATTTTGATCATTTCTATCATGTTTGCTGATTATATGTTCGCCCATATTACATAAATGTTGTTGGATTTCAAAGATGTAGATTACAACAACTATATATTCAGAAAAAGGTTCAAATTGTGCATATATTGATAGAGTAGGTAACTTTACATACCTAATTTTTATGCCATGATGAGCAAAGAAGAGTTAGCCAAACATAAACAAACTCTAAATAGTATAAGGTATCATGAATAAATGCTTACATGTAATCTATGCCAGCATTTTCAACTTCTTAGAGTCAATTTGTGTAGCTTTTATAGCATATTGATAAAGCAAAAACAATTGCAATTGCTCATACAAACAACCAATGACTTTCATGTTATGAAAAATGCACCTAAGATTATGGATGATGTGATGAAACACTTCTTTTAAAATGTTAAAATATCATAGATAACTTCAAGATTTAAATCCACAAATCTTGAGTTGATGATTGAATTACAAAAATAACAGCCAAGATCATCATAAGAATCATTCGAGTAACTCGGAAGTACATGTAAAAGAGGAGATTAAATTAAAGAAGATAATAGAAAAGACAAATTAAACCTGCATACAATAGCTCAATATCAGATACTCAGATATTGAGCTATCGTTCATATTTCTCGTAACAAGTTTAACATAAATAAAAATTTCAATGGTTAATGTTTTCGGTTCCAACTTAGTCAATAACTAAATAAAGTAATCCTAATCACTATAATTAAATGTATTACTTGTATTCACAGCAAGAGTATCATTATTTGATTCATCTAGTGATTGAGTATCTTGAATTGTTTCCCCTGTAACTGTAGTTTGCTTGAAAACACATCCACCCGGTGCCATCAATTTGCAGAATTCTATCAAAACAGAAAATGTAAGTTTAGAATGTTAATAACATATAAAATCCAATGGTTTAACAAAAATAGTTATGTAAAGGCACCAATCATTGACAACTAAAGGAAAATAAAAAAAGAACATAATCATTAGTTCAGAAAATCTTGCACACGCCATTTATTAATATATAAGAGTTTACTGTCTATCGAACTATTGAAGAATCTCTAGAAGATCAAATGACTAGTATAACATATCAAAGATATATTTATGCCGGAACTATGTCCAAATTTGAAGACACAATAACTTTTTCGAAAGCTTATATAAGAGAAGGTCTTAAGAAAACGTTGTAGATCTAAAAAAGGCCGAGCCTCGTGAAGAAATGCCTATTGTTTTTAGCAAAAAGATTAATTGTCCTACAGAATATTCATCTCAAATGATGTTGGTTCAGTTCATCCGAATTCAAAGTTCCATCAACCTATCCTAACTCAAGTTCAAGAAGCATAATTTGACAGGCTTGAGTACCATGTTTCACAATCCATCCTATCCTCCTTTGAAATCTGAGGGAGAACATCAATATATGAACAAACCAGAGGAAAAGTTGTTCCAAAAGAAGTCTTGAATAGTGTATACTTCACTAGTATGTTTCACACACAAACTGTAAATATGCACACCACACGAAACTGTAATCTACATAATAGTTTAGAGTGTTTGTTTTCCAAAAACTTATAATTAACTATATGAAACAAACATAGAGCAAGATCAATGGTTGTTTCACAATAATCAATGAATAATCATTCAATATATGATTGCCACATATAACTATCTGTCTAATTTTGTTCAAACGTAAAATAAGACTGATACATACCTGGTCTTGTTCAGGTTCAGAAACTTTGCTTCACATTGTAATTGAAACTTTTCCGTCTGTTTTCTCATATATATGGTGGTTATCCTGAAATTCTTTTGGAGCCAAAAAAAACAAAAAAATAAGCCCCAAAAGTTAATTTTTTTTTTCCATTTCTCTGCTTTCTATAACTTTATTTGGTGGGTGAACATGAAGAAGTGAAAGAAGTAGTGGAGCTTATTAACCCAGAAACTTAGGAAGTGAAGAAGTGTGTGGTCAACTTTTTTTTAGGATTTAACATTTATCTTTTCCTCCACATAATATTTTAAAAATAAAATTACACACAAAAGGACATAATGTTGATCAATACTTTAGAAAAAAATAAAATGCACACACAAAAAGGCATAAATGTCCAACAATTTTATTTATCAATATAAATTTTGAAGGTAAATTCTTTATGCTTAGAACTAAAAAGGAAATCAGGAAATGGCTTCACTTGAATGGAAAAAGTAAATAGAAAACTTAGAATAATAACATAGGTAACAAAGGGAAAAACTACTGCATCCATATCGAAGATCTCAAAAAAAAATATAAAATCAATGTCGATTGGACTAACAATTGTACCTCTTTTAGCTGAAACCCAAAACCCTAGGCCTTGTACTTCTGGTTGATAATCCTAAAAAACTTGAATCACTAGAGAACCCACTTCGGAAATCAGGGATCTGACTAAGAGCAACACAATCGAGCATTTTTTTTGTCTTCAGTCAGCTGCGATTTTGTTGCTAAATAAACAAACCATAGCAAGAGAGATAGTGAAGACATCGATGATGATTTTGAGCTAACATGCACAACTCCAAACCTCTGAAATCGAATTTGTAGTAGCTCTACATCAGAGATAACGAACTCTTCGAATGGATCAACTTGTGTACTTCAAAAATAAAGAATAGTTGTGCTAGTAAAATTAGGGGAGAAGAATTGAGATGAAGAGGTTCGGAAGAAAACAATTAGGGGAGAAGAAAGGAGATGAAGTGGCTGGGTAGAGAAGATATGGAGCGGAAGAGTTTCCATAACTTTCGTAATTTCCTAATTAATTCTCATCTAATAAAATATCACTTCTCTTTGAATTTTGGGCCTATATTGGGCAATGTTGTTGTTTTGTTTTCTTGAGATTGGTACGACACACATTTATATATATATATATATATATATAACAACATACAAAGAAAAGCTAAAAGAATAATTTCTAGGTTGTTTAAATTATGCAGGAGAATTTATTCCGGATTTAGCTAACTTAAAAGTATATATAATATATACCTGGAGAATGATTTTATTATATATTTTTTCCATTTTAATTTGTTTATTTTGTTTTAATTTTACATAAAGTTATAAAAAAGTACAGAAGACTTATGAATCTTATCGTCTTAAATTCAAAATATGTCAAATGTAACAAAATTGTCTTTAATTTTTTGGTTTAAAAAATTCCATTTGGAAAGTCAAAATTAAAGAATTATTAACAAAATATTTTATGTATATATATTTTGAACACCCGTGACACATTAGTGAAATATGACCTAACGGTAAAGCGAATTCAAGGAGGATAATGTTTTGTGGTTTCGAGTCCCATATTTTGCTAACAAGCAAGGGATGCTCCATTAAACATTTTTACTTTTTTTTTTCTAATTTAAGATTTTCTTAATAAATACTGATAAATATATTTAAGTAAAAATAAATTACATAATTTAATATTCTTTTCTTAAAAAAGGCACAAGAGCGTAGCAAGCACAAACAAAGGAAATGCACATGTGTCTCCTTGAAGAACGATAGCACGCTTCTTTCTCATATCGATCAAGGCTTTACTTGAATTTGAAATAAGGGGAAAGAATTAAGGGTGTAGCACCTGCGTGAAAGCCGTTGCACCTTAGCGCATCCCTTTTCTTGCAGGAGTGTTAACGACAACCTTACGTGTATTCTATGTTTAGTTACATTACCAACTGTCAATTTTTGTTCAACTTTCAAAGGCTCGAATAGATTGATTTGAGAACTTGTTTCAGGGTTGCCACGTCAGAGAACTTTCATAATCTCTTCTGCTCTCGGATCTAATTCTCTGCTTAGTGACTCAATCTCTCTTTCTTTTGAAGGTGCAAGCGATAACTATTTGAAGGCCTCACACCGACACTAGTTGAACCTTACCTTGAAAATAAGGTGGTAGGCCGACGTTGAACTCTTCAACTTGGCCACTGAAGAAGGGGAAGACTGGGTATGTATGAAAACTAATGTTTGTGGTTTGAGTTCATTTATACAAGAGGAAATCCTGAACGATCCTTTGCGGGATTGAATTTTTTTATAGTGAAACATCCATAAACCACGACCCAAGATCCACGATATGAAAACCAAAAATAAGAATAACAATGCTTAAATAAATCTTTCTGTTTAAAAAATACCAACTCACAAAAAAATACTTTTTAGTTTAGTATATAGTAAATTGAATTAATTAAATTTAAATTTCATGTGACACAAAAGGATCTAAAAGACCCAAACAAATTAAAATAAAAAAATCTGAGGTAATTTATAAAAAAAATTCTAATTAAAACTTTGTCAAATTGAACTACAAATACCTCAATTTTTTTGTATCAATATAATGAATCAATCAATTAATTAAGTTTAATATAGTTAGCTTTTTTCTCATAAAATGCAAGCTGAAATAATCGATAATAACAATTAAATTTTTATTTAAACTTTAAATCATATATTTTTAAATTATTTAGATCTTCCTATTAAAAGAGAAAAAGGGTTTTGATTTACCTTAATTAAAGAGTAGTGGTTATAGCCTTGGTCCATTCAGAAATTAAAGAAAATCAGCTTCTATTGTTTTGCTCTTCTACAGCGCAGCTGCACTTTTGCTCTTCATCTTCTCACATAGTCGATCAGAGCTCATTGGTAAGTCTCCTCTTTTACTTCAATCTTGTTCTCTCCTCATACTTCCATGGCCATTTTCTTCTCTGCTCAATTCTTTGCATCAAAATACTATATTCTTATTTATGAATAGATTTGTCATAAGTATGAATTGAAGTTTCATTTATATGTGGATTCATTGGTTGCCTTTGTGTTCCTGCACTAATTACTGAATGGGGTTTCTCTATTGATTCGAGGCGACTCAGTAGCTGTTAAGAGTTCTATCTTTTGGATTAACCTTTGGGTTTAAACAATGCATCTAAAGGAAGTAATAAATTAGGCCTTGTCGTACCAAGTTCATAAAAGACATAGTAGTAAGAAGTAGAGAACCAGGAAAAATATGAATAATTTGTTAACATATGACTTTTCATTCTGTTATCGTATACACATAGACGAAGTTGTACTTTAGATAAAAATGGTAGGTAGTATAAAATAGGAGTCGAAATTCAGTGTGTCTATGATTGCTTTTACTCCGAATGACTCTGTGATCGTTAAGGTGGGAGAACGACAAGGATAAACAAATGGTCATTGCTTTTAAAGTGTAAGTTGTTGCTAAGGTGTTAATCACAAGAATTGTAACAATTGAAGGAATATATAAATGAATCATAGATTTTGTAATAATTGCCGGCAATTATGTGCAACACACATTCAATAACAAGTAACATAAGTAAGCAGGAAAGAAGTAAATTCCTATCTAGATGTTAATTTACAATGTCAATTGAGTTGGTGCATTATTTCCCCTGTAAACAGATTGGATAAGTTTCTGGAATTGTTAGCTCCCTGTGTTTAACTCAGTAGAATATTCGAGGAATTCATTTAGCTGTTTCACAAGTTTAAGCCTAAGTTTGCTTCTTGTAACCTACATCTTCTTGATGCCTTTGTAGTATGATATTTTTACTTCACATAAAACAAATAGATTTGGTGGACTCTTGACTATCTTTGGTTTAGTTACCATATTTTTTGTTATTGGCTTATTGCTACCTGTTTTTTTCATTATTTTTACAGTGGCATCATCACTGCTGCAATTCCTTTTCACGCTTGATTTTTATATGCTTTATTTGAGATGAAAGTCTATCGCACTTAGCCTCTCTACCTTTGTAGGGGTAAGGTTGCAATATGCGCCACCCTCCCTAAACCATACTTGTGAGATTACTTATATTTTTGACATTTCTTCTATCGAAGGAGCCCCATTTTTGCCTGTTGGTTTAAACATGTAAATCTTCTCTAGCAATTAGGCATGGATATTGGGGTAGGGCGTGGTAGAACACTTCCTTAACAGGGAAGGAGAACAACTAAATGGGGTGGGGCATGATGAATCTTATTTACTTAAATTACATAATAGAGTGGGAGGGGGGGAGGGTAATGGGCCAATCGTATTGCAGTTTACTCTTTACTTGTTGGAATACAAAAGAGCAGATTTGTTTTGCACATACTTGAAATTTCTCACATCATTTCTTGAATTTGATAACCAAAAGTGCACCGTTTAAAATTTTTGCAGCACTTGGTGTGGTAAGGCCTAAAGATCAAGTGCTGGAGACAACCTGTCAAATATTATAGATAGCAATATGGTTATCAAAAACAAATCACACCATTTTAGTACATTTATAAGTGGAATATTATATGCTCGAACTGTATGTCCTAATCTAGCTTAACATTAGAATTAGAATAGACTTACAGAGTTGACCACAATAAGCTTGGTCCAGTGGTATCACAATGTTTTTCTCTTATAGGTATGGGTTTAAGTTATTTTTTTGATGAAAAGTATGGGTTGAAGTTATATATTATATTATTTACTTTCAATACACAAATAGCACAAACTTCTTCCTGTAAACAAGCAATTCTTGTGGACTTGTGACTATCTTTACTTTAGTTACCATATTATTTGTTATTGGCTTACTGCTACCTGATCCTCTTTTTCAATATTTTTAGAGTGGGGTCATCACTATTGCATTTCCTTTTCACACTTGATTTTGATATGCTTTACTAGAGACGAGAGTCTATCTGACTTAGCCTCTCTACCTTTTTAGGGGTAAGGCTACATATGCACCACCCTCCCTAAACCACCCTTGTGAGATTACTTATATTATTAACATTTCTTCTATCGAAGGAGCCCCATTTCTGCTTGTTGGTTTAAACACGTAAATCTTCTCTAGCAGTTAGGTATGTCAATTGGGGTAGGGTGGGGTAGAACACACCCTTAACAGGAGAGGAGAACAACTAAATGGGGTGGGGCATGATCAATGTTATTTATTTAATATACATAATAGAGCAGGGGTACTAGGCCAATTGTAATGCGGTTTATTGTTTACTTGTTGGAATACAAAAGAGCAGAGTTAATTTGCAGATACTTGAAATTTGTCACCTTATTTATGGAATTTGACGACTAATAAGTGCACCGTTTAAAAAACTTTACAGTGATTGGTGTGGTAAGGCCTAAAGCTCAACTATTAGGGGCAACCTGTCAAAAATTATAGACAACAATATGGTTATCAAAAACAAATCACACCATTTTAGTACATTGAGTAAGTTGTTGTTTGGAGTCCCTAGAAGCTACTTTTCGCTAGTATTCCATCATTGATGGAATATTTATTTTATTTGAAAGAATCATGCATGTGCTTCTAACAATATTTATTTGATAATTGCTATGTTTGTACAGTTGATCATGGATAAAGGCTGGATGCATGAACCAAACTTCTCTAAAAGATATGTTGTGGGTGTTCAATCTTTTATGCAACTTGTTCGGTCTCACTTTGATCGAAATTCTAAAGTTCGATGCCCATGTCAAGATTGTTTAAATATTTATTTGTCAAACACAAGAAGTAGTGTATGACCACCTATTGATCCAAGGAATTATGGGAAGTTACGTGCAATGGATCTACCACGTGGAACAATCACTAATGAGAGATGATAATGAAGTGATTTACAGTGAGGATGAAAATGAAGAACATGACTATGATGATGGAATTCACACGATGTTTGAAGAGGCCAGTGGAAGATCGTTTGCTGATTTTTCGGAGGAGACAACTGGTAATAGTATCTCTAATAATATGAGTGACAAAGAAGCTAAAAAGTTTGACA
Source organism: Solanum tuberosum (assembly GCF_000226075.1). Taxonomy (NCBI): domain Eukaryota; kingdom Viridiplantae; phylum Streptophyta; class Magnoliopsida; order Solanales; family Solanaceae; genus Solanum; species Solanum tuberosum. Next base: position 530,714 of record NW_006239137.1, on the reverse strand, counting down.
AATTGTTGAAAGAAGCTGAATGTGAATTATACCCAGGATGTAAGAAATTCTAAAAGCTTTCGTTTGTTGTGAAGTTGCTACCCTTGAAAGTGTACAATCAATGGAGTAATAATTCATTTGATATGTTGCTGGAGTTACTAAAAGAGGCATTCCCTACAGGTGAGACACTTCCTAAATCATATTATGATGCTAAAAACATGCTGCAGGGTTTGGGATTAGGATATATTTCGATCCATGCTTGCAAAAATTATTGTGTTTTATACTGGGGTGAATATGAAGATTGGCAGGAGTGTCCACATTGTGGAACTTCGAGGTGGAATATTGATAATGGAAGGGAGAGAAAGATTCCACATAAATTCTTGCGGTATTTTCCATTAAAGCCGAGACTTCAAAGATTATTTATGTCTAAAAAAACAAGTGTCGACATGAGGTGGCATAAAGAAAAACAACTTGATGAGGAAAATGTGTTAAAGCATCCCGCTGATTCTGAAGCATGGAAAGAATTTGACTAGAATCATCCCTAGTTTTCACAAGAACCTCGTAATATTAGACTCGGTCTTGCAACTGATGGTTTTAACCCATTCGGTAACATGAGAACATCGTATAGTATGTGGCCTGTCATTCTCCTTCCTTATAATCTTCCTCCTTGGAAATGTTTTAAGGACCAATTTATGATAATGTCATTGCTTATTCCTGGTCCTCAAGCACTAGGAAAGGATATTGATGTTTATTTGTGTCCTTTAATTGATGAGCTCAAAGATTTATGGAGTGATGGTGTAGAGACATTTGATGCATCAATTAGGAAGTGCTTCAAGATGCATGTCGCTGTTTTATGGACCATAAATGACTTTCCAGCTTATGGTAAATTCTTAAATTACTTACTTTTCGAATGTCTAATAATTTATACTGTTTACGTATCAGACTATTCATAAAATATTGTAAGAGCATCCAAGGGTATACCTTAGTGGTTAATGAAGTGGGTTGAGCACCATAAGGTCTTAGATCAAAATCCTAGGTGGTGTCTTCCCATCTGTTCTATCCTTGGTGGACAACATTCAATTCCACTCTTGCTTGCTCAACCTTCAATGTGATACTAAGGAATCAATTTTGTTCAACTTTTTCAAGGGCTCTTTAAGAGATTTCAGTTTCTCTCATATGTTCTTCATTTTGTTTGTAGTTTTGTTTACTTTCCAGCTCTTTTGTACAATATCCATAAAGGATAAATGTTTGACGTACACATTGAAAAATCTGGAAGGAACTTTACTTTTTAAGTTTACTTTTTGTAGTTAACTGTGCATAAGATCCACTGAACAGCCATGGTTTGTTGATCCTTGAGCTAATAGTTCTAGTGTATCACATAGAAGATTTCATTTCTTTTGAAGTGTTGAATTCTTATATAACTGTGAGCAAACATTCTATGCTATTATTTCTTCCTTGTATGTGGCAACAGATGAGTTGTGTATCATCTGAAATTATTTTGAATAGCAACTATTGTCCCATATAATCCAGACTCATCTGTTGGCGGCATGTTGATAGTTGTGGAACATCTCCCATTCTGACACAATTTGTTGCTTGATTTTGATAGCTTTGTGTTCTTTCACCCTTATTTCGACAAATTTGATTAATTTGATCTTATTATATTTCATATATCTCTTCAATTCCTTTTATTTCTACCTCTTGTTAACCCCTCACACATTCCAGAACAACCAGTTCATTAAAGAGAATGAGTTCCCCTTTCAAAACGGTATGGTGTTCTTGAATCACTTTTCTGTTGTTGCAATTTCTCCATACTTTTTTTAGTATGACTTGTGCCCAACTAAGGGAAGTTGATGTTATATAATTCTGGATAGTAGCTGATAATAATTGTTTGAAATTTGTTGTTGGACTCTTGTTTATCACGAAAATCTTCTCATGGGTTTGGGGCACCTCTTGTCTACAACTAAACTGAGGGTGCTACCCCACGTGGGGAACCTCTTGATATCAGATTGAGGGCACTTTCTCTGTAAATGTTCTTTTTGTCTCTTCTTTCTTTTTCATAAATAGTATAGCTTTCATTCATAACTAAAGCATTGTACAATATAGCATCAGCAGCCTAGACAAGCTGCTCCTACATACAACCAAATTTTTTTCACTAAGCTATAACAAATAAATCAAGAAACCTATGAATTGTCAAAACTGATAGTTTGGTAGTATAGCCAGCCATAGTATGAATTTATATCTAGGGTGTATCTTTGGATGTAAGGCAAGATTTTTCCAGGTAACTTTGGGATGAACAGGCATTAAGGTTACATACATCTTATGGATTGAAAATTTATTTCCAAGTTGAGTTGTACCAAGTTGTTGTTGTATTGTCCCATGGTTGTTCAGCCTGGTTCTCAAATTATTTCTAGATGTCAGGACCTTCCTCACTACCCAGGAAGCACTCTTGGGAATCTGGATTTGCGCAATATCACCATGCTTGATATAGTAGCTATATACCCATTGAACCCAAAGACAATCCTTCTTCCTGTCGATATCCCACAGTAGCTTTCTCTGTATATGTTCACTTAAGAGTGATTGCTTTTCAGAACACTATCGATGTTATTATGCATGTTCTATGTTATAGTAAAGGTTATAAAATATTATTGAGCATATTTTTTATTTATGAATTAGGTAATTTTCTGGATGGAGCACAAAGGGATACATGGCATGTCCTACTTGCAATAAGGATGCGTCTTCACAAAAGGTAAGAAGTAAAATTTCTTACACGGGTCACCGTCGGTATCTTGAACCTAGTCACTCATGGAGAAAAAGCAAGAAATTTGATGGTAAGAATGAAAAAAGATTGAAACCAAAAGAGTTCTCAGGAGATGATGTCTTAGGACAATTGGATTTACTAAGTACTTATAGACCAGGTAAGCACTCCAATAATAATAAAAAGAAACATCGTCCTGAAGAATTGAATTGCGTGAGGAGAGGTATTTTTTTTGAGTTACCATACAGGAAGAGCTTGAAGTTGCGGCATAATTTAGATATTATGCACATAGAAAAAATATTTGTGAGAGTATTTTGGGGACATTATTGGATATAGATGGGAAAACTAAGGACACATATAAAGCAAGACAAGATCTTAAGGATATGAACATAAGAAAAGAACTATGGTTGCAACATGATGGTTCCAGTTGTACAATGCCGACAACTTGTTATATTATTTCAACAAAAGAGGAAAAAAAGTTTTGGGCATTTTTGAAATCTATTAAATTTCCTGATGGTTATGCTTCAAATATTTCAGGGTGTGTAAGTGTGGATGATGGTAAGATATCTAGACTTAAAAGTCATGACTAACATGTTTTGTTACAAAGAGTGCTGCCTATTGCTCTTCGTGTATTTGTAAATAAATATGTCTCTTTAGCATTAATTGAGTTAGGTCATTTTTTCCAACGATTATGTTGTAAAACATTGAGAAGAGATGACTTAGAACAACTTGAAAGGGATATAATTATTATATTATGTAAGCTTGAGATGATCTTTCCACCAATTTTTTTCGATGTTATGATACATTTGGCTGTGCATTTATCGTGAGAGGCTATGTATGGGGTACCAGTACAATATCATTGGATGTACAAAATTGAGAGGTTCTTGTGCAAGCTTAAGCGTTAAGTACGAAACAAGGCACACCTAGAAGGTTCTATTGCAGAAGGCTATATTATTGATGAATGCTTGACATTTTTCTCTATGTATCTTACTAACATCGAGACTAGATTTAATCGTGAACATCGAAATTATGATGGATCTAGCAGCAAAGGTGAAGATTTTGTGGACATATTTTCAAAGAGTTCTAGACCATATAGATATGGAATATATGATGTCATTCCAAAGAAAGATTTTGGTATGGCCCGGTGGTATGTGCTTAATAAATGCGAAGAAGCAGAACCTTTTCTTCAGTATGTAATTTTTCTATTTATCTAAGTTGATATTTTATTATTTTAAATTATTTTTAAATAATTTATTTTTTGCATGCAGAGAACATTAAGAAGAATTGTTGAAACAAGTTGTTGTGAATATAGAATATAAACACCGAGAACAATTTCCTTTATGGTTCAAGAGAAAAGTAAGTGATTTAAAGATAATAATCTTGTTATTGTGTTTAAATTTTTATTTTTCTTTACTAATTAAACGCTATAATTTTTTGTTGTAGATTCAACAATTATATAATAAGGAAAAGTTAATGTCTATCAAGAAATTATTTCCTTTGGCAATAGGACCTGATGTGCGCGGAAGAACACATACTGGTTGTATTGTAAATGGTGTCAGGTTTCATGTTCAACGACGCGATGAATTGCGTAAAAGTCAAAATTGCGGTATAGTTGTTGCAGGCTACCATGAAAATGAGGTAATTGATTTTTATGGTATTATAGTTGACATCCTTGAGTTAGAGTATGTTGAGGAAAATCGAGTTCTCCTATTTAAATGCAAGTGGTTTGATCTTCGCAAGAAAACAGGGATGCGAAAAGATAATAATTTCCAAGAAAACAGGGATGCGAAAACATAATAATTTTACGAGCATTTGTGTTAAAAGATTTTGGTATGAACATGATTCTTTTGTACTAGCTACTCAAGCAAAACAAGTATTTTATATTGATGATCCAAAATTTGGGGGAAATTGGCAAATTGTGCTCAAATTTTAAGATAAAAATTTTAATGATGTGCCAGAGAAGGAAAATTCAGAGCCAGAAAGTGATGAGTTGCACATTACAAATGATGAAGTGTATCAAGATATTTCACTTGAAAATGATTCAATTGTCAATGATACAATGGATATATTGAGTCAACTACATAGAGATGATGTTGATTCGATAATCTAAGATGCAAATGTAATTAAATTGGAGGTTCAAACAGAACATGAAGTTGAAATTGATCACAATGGTCAGATAACACTATGATAGAGTACGTCAGTGATCATGAGGAGAATGAAGGTAATACTAGTACTAATGATGATGAAGTTGATAGCACATGTGATGGAGACGATATTGGCTTGTGATGTAACCTCATCATAGTAAGTTCATTTGCTTGTTAATAGTTCTTCTAAATTATGTATATCTCTCTTCTAAATTGTGTATATCTTGTTAAAATATAATCAATGTTGTGGCCTTATCGCAATAACTTAAATTTCATTGTTTTATCTTTCTTCCATATTTTTTTTCATTCCTTACTATTCTTTTATGTATCCAAACGAATTTTTTCCCCTGAAATTAGTTTTTTACTTTTAGAGACAACCCCCCCCCCCCCCCCGGTACCTTGCTAACAGTTTTAGGTTTTTCTCTTTATGTGTAGGGATCTTTATGGACTGAATGTAAAAGAACACAAAAATTGCAGGTTTGCCTCACATAGTTAACTATTATAATATCATTACCTTGTTTAAATTCATTTTAATGTGTGTAGATTTTAGTTTGAGGCCTGCAAATGAATAAACATGTCACCTTTTCTATATGCACAATCTTCTGATCGTAAACTTTTTTTGACGAATCCATAATTTGACGTCGCTACAACCATCTCTACTATGTCCAACAAAATGTTTGGCCATAAAGACAAGGCAGTGCAATGGAATTAACATGTTAGTAAGCAGTTATGTTGTCATCATTGCTTGTTTCTTCTTGAAAGACTTGAGCGTGACTTGGCTACACGTTCTTCTTAAACCATTACCATGTTTTGGGGGCTCCTAGAATCCAATACAACTTTTCGTATCTCAAAAACAACTAGTAACATGTTTGGCAGATCCACAAAGTTGTTTAAAAGTATATAAGTGATAAACTATTAATTGTTGCTATGAACTAAATACATATGTGTAAGTCATTTTCAATTTCTTAGACATTGTGAGATCCCTAAAATCAAGATATACCAAGGGCAAAAAGGGTTGTTCGAAAAGGTAAGGTAAACACTCAAGAGTACTAACATCTTCATCAACTAGCATTGTATGGGTGATAAGTGAAGTCAGTCCCTCATACTGTCTTAATCCTTTGGAACCAACTCCCTTGGATATTTATAATAGGAACCAACTTCTATTGAACCACATCCTTTGAGCTTTCTACTTACGATTTTTCCTTGTTCCCTTCTTTGGAATAACCATCCTCAAAGGTAGACTTCTTCGGTGTAAAAGGGAATAAAGTAGATAGGTGCTAAAATTTCTTATGCAAAATAGTCATTAGATTGGGAATAAAACATTTCATCAAACACCTTGTGTGTATCAATGTCGCATTTGCATTTATATTGCTCACCGAGGTTTCTAGGAACAAATGTCACTTGGTTGATATACGGTAGGCAACCTTTGTGACTGCGTACCAAAGTTGTTTTAAGGCTATCCTATCGGTCATCGGTGAGTCAACTAAACTTTCGCCATGCCCTGCATTTGTTCATCCCCATAAAAGCAATACAACCACTTTATATCTGCCGCAATCTTACGATGAGTGACCTTGCTTCTATGTGGATGAACATATGCAATGCATGACAAACGTACAACACACTTACCGAGGGCTGATAAGATAGCCTCAAAACAACTTTGGTACTCAGTCACAAAGGTTACATGCCGTATATTGACCAAGATACATATGTTCCTGGAAACCTCCCAAACAATAGATTTGATATGATAGTGTTTAGGTGAACACTTATTACATTAACAGTCTAATAACATTATGTATCTTTGGTACAAAAATGGTGGCTACCCACCTTGTTTCACAATTACGATCACTTCCTAAATTTCTCAAATACCCTCCAAACCCATCACGAAAGTTCTCATTTTTAAATCTTTGAATCCTATTTCAAGAAATCTAAGCATAAGGGTAGTTGAGCTCATCTGATTGTCCATAAAATTATGATTTGATGTGGAACTCAGAAACTCCCCCGATATTTTTGTTCTCGTCAATGTTGTATTATATATTTGAATTGTTCCAATTAATGAATTTTCCCTTAGAAAATAATTAAAAATGATATGAAAATGTGTATTTATTTGAAACATACAAGACTTCTTATTGTTATCATTTTCGAAAAGGGCATTTATTTCATGTTATTTTCTAATAATTATACTAATATGTTTTTTGACTTTTCCCCATTAAAAATGTTTATGGTTCAGTGTTCTTATTGAGTTAGTGACTAACTTCCCACTATTTTTTTTTTACAGAGATTACAGGTGACATTGATGAGGCTTTCTTTAGCTAGAGTGCATGAGTTGACAAATGCAAGAGAGCGGACATTGATTTGCGTCGATAAGAAGTTTATTTATTTGCTATCATCATTTTCTTTTAAATTCTTAGAATCATTCCGTTAGTCATTTCACTAGAGTCATGAGAACTCTTTCGTTATTAGCGACTTGTGATAGTATTAGACTTTTTTTCGTATTGGGAGATGAATTTAGTATTATTATAATCCTAATAGATTATTGATGAATATTATGACTTGTTTTGGTGATGTTAGTTGCATAAGTGATTGAATTTGAGAAAGGAAACTTTTTAGATAGGCCCAAAAACAGGGGAAATCCTGCCCAATTTTATGTAAATTTTCATTAAGGCTTACCTTTGGGACACAAGTAATATAGCTATTGTACCCATATCATGCATAGACACAAGAAGATTATTTGTGGATAATAATCTTAGTGAAATTATTTAAGTTTCTTATAATTGAATTAAATATTGTGACAATGTGATTGTGCAGTTAAAATAAATGATGGAATGGTTGGGAGTGAATATTTTGTTTGAATTCTGTTCGTAAGACTAGTGATATTGCTTTATGATATACTTGTGATGTTATAATATGTTGGCATTTTTAGTGTTAATATATATATTTTTTGGTTTGATTATGAGGTTTGTATGTTAATTATAGTGGTGGTTGCTAAAGAAGTGTGTTCTACAAACTATGATAAACTTGAAAAATTGTAGAAACTTTTAATAGTTTTGGAAGCTTTGTTTAATTTTTTTTATTCAAACTAATCTTAGTGGTGTTTATGCATTTTATCTTTTTTATTATGTGGTGTCTATATATTATATGCAATATCGTCTAATATTTTAGAAAAAGAATTATATTTGTGTGGTGTATAATATATAATATTTCACTAAAAAAAGTTATGTTAGTTAAAAATGTTTTTAAAATTAATAATATTATAATTTATAAGTATGATTTTTTTTTCCGTATCCAATAATTTCTCTATTCAACTACCAAATTTAGGTTATAGCCATTTGAACATATATATTGTTTTTGTGACAAAATTTCATTGTAACTAAATTGTAGGTTAAATAGAGACAATAATAAAATTGTCACTAATTGTTCAAACTATTAGTGACAAAAAGAAAAGTTACAATTGAATAATAAAAATTCGCATCTAATGTTTACAATGATTAACTACAAAACTCTAGTTTGTCGCTAATGTATCAATATATTTTTTCCGACAAAGTTTTTTGTATAAAAAAATTAATTAATTTGAGGACAAAAAATGGTTTGTCACTAATGTATCAATATATATTTTGTGACAACAAAATTTTATATAAAAAATTATCTAATTTTAAGACAAAATGAATTGTCACAAATGTATCGATATAATTTTTTGTGACAAATCTTTTTCGTATACAAAATTTAACTAATTTTAGGACAAAAATGTTCGTCACTAATATATAAATATATTTTTTGCGAAAAAAGTTCTCTGTGTCCAAAATTTAACTAAATTAGGGATAAAAAATGGTTTGTCGCTTACTGGGAACATTATTAGTGACAAAATAATGTGTCACTAATAAATTCAAATCTGTGGCTAATAGTGCTTATTAAATGGCGCCAATTCATTTTTTGGTGGGAAACTTTAGTGGACAAAATTTTGTTACGAATTTTTATGTTTTGTCATTAAAAATATGTGGATCGTATATTTAAGCACAAATTATATTTTTTGTCACTAAAAGTGAACACATAGTGACGAATGTCATGTCGTAGCTAATAATTTTGTAGTTGAATATCATATTTGTTGTAGTGAGTTCAAGGCGTTCATTGAGTTTTCTTGCGAATCGAAGGTTGTTTCGCCAAGAGTTTAATCCCTAAGAGGTATGTGAGGTCTCATAGTGTTTGGGTCATTCACACACACGCCAATCATGCTATTTTAAATACAAATTTTGTTCTTGAAGTTGAAGGAGTTGTGTTCTTGAAGAGTTTCTTGAAATTTCATTCGTAATGTTGATTGTTGGGTTTTGATAAATTCTTGAGATAAAAGTTAGTAGTTTGAGGGTTTTTTTGAGTATATTATCGTGTACTTATGTTGGGTATTCGAATCTAAGTGAGTTAAGAAGAAACCATTCGATTCTAGGCAAATTAGGGTCAGAAAATGAGAAAGAAAATTCGTCGGGTTTTCTTGGATGGGGGCTGGCGCGCCACGCCAGCAGTGCGCTAGAAAATGTTTTCTGTAGTTTGCATCCTAGGGCGCCGTGCCAGTCAGTGCCCCCCCAACCCACCTTCAACAGTTCAGGGGTCGGCGCCCCATGCCACTCAGTGCACCAGGGTCACCAGGTCCCCTACTCTTCCGTCCTTCTTTTCGTATTTGTTCCTTCGAATCGTACCTATGTTTTCTATTTGATATCTACACTCTAAAGTACATCTAAACATCAAGAGATGATCCATAACATGAAATTATAACCCTTGAATCCATAGTTCAAATTCAAGGTAGAGTTAAGAGTCAAGTCTTGAAAATTCATTAGAGTCATTTTGAGAAGTATTTTACAATCTTTTGAAACTTATTATAAGACTTGAGTACTTGAGTTTGAGGATGAATAGAGTTGAGTTCATTTTCTTTAAAATGATATATGGGAAGTAAGTATTCCCAAGAGTAAATGTTTTAATATTTAGGATTAGAGGAAACACCGATTTTCAAAAGAGTTCTTGAGATTTTGAGTACTATCTCTTTTAAGAGAAATATTTTGAGTTATAAGCTCAAACTAGAGAAAGAGTTATGTTTTTAAACATATGCACTAAGTTTTGTTTTTGGGAGTAGTATTGAGCACCGATATGGGATAGGTTCAGATAACTCAAAGTCCTCATAAACTATGTAGCCAACGTGAGTAGAAAGGGTCTTACTTTTAAGATGATTCCTTATTGGTTTTAAGCATAGACTAGTGGATCCACTTAGTGAGTAGGTATATACCTCGACAAAGTATAGGATAGTTCTGGAAGCGTTGGCTAGACGTTGTATCATCGCATAGCTCATAGTGTTGGTTTTCGGTTAGAGAATCTTCGATAGAGTTATTTTGTATTTATATATACATATATACAAACTGAGCAATCATTGTATTTTTTAATAAATTGAGTTGCTATCTACTATTTTAAAAGCTTTCTTTATGATGCATCTTTACTGCTGCTTTATATTGAAATTAGTTGAGTCAGTTTGAGTATCTTTGAGTTCAGTTGAGGTTGAGTTAAGTTAAGATGAGGTAAGTTATTTCTTCATTTCCAGTTCAAGCTTATGTGATGTTTAGATTTGCCCTTGCATGCTCGTACATTCTATGTACTTGAGCCATTTGGCCTGCATCTTTCGTGATGCAGATATAATTAACTCGGATCATCAACTAGCGCTTCGTTGATCGAGCCGAGTTTCAGATTTTTTGGCGAGACACCTTGCTTCCTGAGGATCCCTTCTTTACTTTCCACTATTTCAGTTTGTTAGGATGATGGGGGGTCTTGTCCCCACATCCCTCGTAGTATTAGAGGCTTCATAGATAGATAGACAATAGTTCATGATTCTTGTTTATTTCAGTTGTTATATTCTAGAGTTGAGTTGCCTCTTTGGCTAGTGAATGTTTTATTTTAAAAATATTATGAGTTTACTTTTGAGATAGTTGAGTAATGTTTAACTTTTGAGTTTCTTCTGTGTTTAGTAATTCATCCGCTAGGAGTTAAGCAAGGCCAAGGGTTCGCTTGGGGCCAACAATGGTTCTCGAGTACCAGTCGTGTCCAGGGTGCAGGCTCGGGGCATGATAAACTTGGTATTAGAGCACAAAGTTCAAGAGTCCTCGGGAGTCTATGAAGTCGTGTATGTAGAGTCCTAGTTATCGGTGTGAAGCACGCCACATCTATAATTAGGAGGCTGCGATATTTAAGAACTATCTCACTTCTTTCATACTCTTTTCGTGCGATAGAGTTCATCTCTATAAAAGTTTCCTTCTTATTGGTGCTTGTGCGTATCTTTCAAATCATGCCTCCATGAAGAGTTGTTTGAGGTCGTCGCACTAGGAGGAATGTTAAACCTCAGTATCAAGAGGTACCCAATGCATCATAACAGCAACCCCAAGGACACGTCACTAATGCTGAATTTCGGTATGCTATCCGAATGTTGAGTCAAGTGGTGACCAACCAAGCTGCACAACAAAGAGGGAATCAACAGGATGTGGCTGATACGTCCAGAATCCTTGAGTTCTTAAGGATGAATCCTCCAGAATTCACCGGCTCAAGTGTCACTTAAGATCTGAAGAATTTTATGGAAGAGTTGCAGAAAGTGTTTGAGGTGATACATTTTCTAGATGTTGAGTGAGTGAAACTAGCTGTATACCAACTGAAGGGTGTTGCTAGAGTGTTGTTCGACCAATGGAAGAAGGGTAGAGTTGGGGATGCACCAATTGTGAGCTAGGCTGTGTTTGAGGAGACCTTCTTTCGGTGCTTCTTCCCCCCGTGAACTAAGAGAGGCCAAAGTAAGGAATTCTCACTCTTAAGCAGGAATCTATGAGCGTACATGAGTATAACCTTAAGTTCACCTAACTATCCCATTATGCTATAGAGATGGTTGTTGGCATAAGAAGCATGATGAGTCTATTGGTTGCTGGGTTGTCTCGTCTGTCAAGTAAGGAGGGAAAGGCAACTATGCTGATAAAATATATGGACATTGCAAGGTAGATGATCCATGTGCAACAAGTTTTGGAAGACAAGCTGTGAGATAGAGAATAATTCCGAAATAAGAAAACTAAGACTGCAGAAAATGAGTCTGGACAGTAGAAGAGTAATGCAAATTGGTCATCCTTCAAGCAAAAGCCAGAGGGACCCGCTCCATCATCTGCTAGTGCACATGCACCAAGGAACAAAGGTGAGTTGAAGAATTAGAGTTTGTAGAATTTCAGAGCTAGACCTACACAGTCTCAAAGTAGTGTGGTATAAGGAGATAATGAAACTTATGCATGTGCTAGGTGTTGTAGGACCCACTCATGAGTGTGTCGTGATGGGTCCACTGGTTGCTTCAAGTATGGTCAGAATGGTCAGCTAATGAAAAAGTGTCCTAAAAGCAGGCAGGGTAGTGGTAATAGGGGCAATAGAGCCCAATCTTCTTCAGCAGCTCCACCAGATAGAGCTGCACCTAGAGGAGCTACTTCAGAGACATGCAGAGGAGAAAACTGTCTATATGCTTTCACTAACACAAAGAGCAAGAGATTTTGTTAGATTTTGTTAGTGGATGATCAAATATTTAGTTGTGATGTTGATGTTTTGCTAGATCCAGGAGAGAGTATATCTTTTGTGACTCCATATATTGATATGAATTTTGATGTTCTTCCTGAAAAACTTCTTGAGTCCTTCACTGTTTCCACACCTGTTGGTGAGTCTATACTAGCTGATAGAGTTTATCGTGATAGTGTAATTTCTGTCAATCACAAGGAAACCATGGCTGATGTAGTCGAATTAAGCATGGTAGATTTTAATGTTATCCTAGTTATGGATTGGCTTCATGACTGTTATGCCTCTGCTGATGTAGAACTCGAGTAGTTAAGTTCTAGTTTCCCAATAAACCAGTTATTGAGTGGAGGAGTAGTTCAACAGTGCCTAAGGGCCATTTTATTTTGTACCTTAAGGCGAGAAAATTAGTTTCCAAGGGGTGTGTCTATCACTTAGTCCGAGTTAATGAGTCTAGTATTGAGACACCACCTATTCAGTTAGTTCCAGTTGTGAGTGAGCTTCTAGAGGTCTTTCCAGATGATCTTCCTAGAGTCTCTCCTGAGAGAGAAATAGACTTTGGTATAGAAATTCTTTTTGATACTCGTCCTATCTCTATTCTGCCATATAGCATGGCTCCAGCTTAGTTGAAATAGTTAAAAGAACACTTGAAAGATCTTCTTGATAAAGGTTTCATTCGACCCAGTGTCTCACCTTGGGGCGCTCCAGTTTCATTCGTGAGGAAGAAATATGGTTCTCTTAGAATGTGTATAGATTACCGTCAGTTGAATAAGGCTTCTATCAAGAATAAGTATCCCTTTCCGAGGATTGATGATCTTTTTTATCAACTTCAAGGTGCCACTTTTTTTTCTAAGATAAACCTCAGATCAAGCTATCATTCGTTGAGAGTAAAAAAAATTGACATCCCTAAGAAGACATTCAGGACCTGCTATGGTCATTATGAGTTTCTGGGTATGTCAGTTTGTTTTACTAATGCTCCTGCAACATTTATGGACCTTATGAACAAAGTGCTTAAGCCTTATCTAGATATGTTTGTTATCATATTCATTGATGAAATTCTAATATATTCGAGGAATGAGGAAGATCATGCTAGTCATCTAACAACAGTTCTCCAAACTCTCAAGGATAGAGAGTTGTATGCTAAATTCTCTAAGTATGAGTTTTGGTTTGAGTCTTTTGCATTCTTAAGCCAAATTGTTTCTGGTGATGGAATTCGAGGTGGCACTCAGAAAATAGAGGCAGTACAAAACTGGCCTAGACCTACATCTCCGACTAATATTAAGAGTTTCTTAGGGTTGGAGAGCTATTATAGAAGGTTTGTCGAGGGTTTCTCATCTATTTTATCCCCTTTGAATAAGTTAACTCAGAAGACTATAAAGTTTCAATGGTCTGAAGCTAGTGAGAAAATCTTTCAGGAACTGAAAACTAGGTTGACTACTGCCTTATTGTTGACCTAATCGGAGGGTACACAGGGCTTTGTTGTATATTGTGATACGTCTACAGTTGGACTGGGTTGTGTATTGATGCAGAATGATAAGGTTATAGCCTATGCCTCCAGACAACTTAAGATTCACGAGAAGAATTACCCAACCCATGATCTAGAGTTGGCTGTTGTTGTATTTGCCTTGAAATTATGGCATCACTATCTCTATGGTGTTCATGTTGATATGTTCACCGATCACAAGAGTCTTCAGTACGTATTCAGTCAGAAAGACCTTAATCTCAGATAGAGGAGGTGGTTAGAGTGACTCAAGGATTATGACATGAGTATAATATACCACCCAGGTAAGGCTAATGTTGTGGCTGATGCCTTGAGCGGGTTATCTATGGGTAGTACCGCCCATGTTGAGGAAGACAAGAGAGAGTTAGCGAAAGATGTGCACAAACTGTCACGATGGGGAGTCCGATTGTTGGATTCCAATGAAGGTGGAGTAGTGGTGTTAAATGGGGCTGAATCATCATTAGTGTCTGAAGTGAAAGAGAAACAAGACTAAGACTCTATGTTGCTTGATTTGAAGGCAAATGTTCAGAAGCAGAAAGTTATGGCTTTTGAACAAGGGGGAGATGGTGTATTGAGGTATCAAGGTAGATTGTGTTTACCAAAGGTTGATGAAGTCCAAGAGAGGATCATGGAGGAAGCTCATAGCTCCAGATATTTTATCCATCTGAGTTCCACAAAGATGTATCGTGACTTGAGTGAAGTCTATTGGTGGAGTAGTATGAAAAGTGTACTGTAGAGTTCGTTGCTAGCTGCTCGAAATTTTAACAAGTTAAAGTAGAGTACCAAAGGCTTGGTGGTATGGCACAAAATATAGAGATTCTGGAATAGTAGTGGGAAATGATCAATATGGATTTTATTACTAGGTTGTCGCGGTCTCGCAGGAAGCATGATTCGATTTGGGTGATTCTAGATCGAATAACTAAATCAGCCCATTTCTTAGAGGTAAAGACTACCAATTCAGCAGAAGATTATGCCAAGTTGTATATTCAAGAGGTAGTCACACTTCATGGAGTTCCTGTGTCCATCATTTCAGATAGAGGTGCACAATTTATTGCACAATTTTGGAAGTCTTTCCAGAAAGGTTTGGGTTCCAAGGTGAATTTAAGTACTGCTTTCCATCATTAGAATGATGGTCAAGCAAAACATACGATTTAGACTTTAGAGGATATGTTGAGGGTGTGCGTGATTTATTTCAAGGGTAATTGGGATGATCACTTGCCTCTCGTCGAGTTTGTGTATAACAATAGTTATCAGTCTAGAATCTGGATGGATCCTTATGAAGCTCTTCAGGGGAGAAGCTGCAGATCTCCTATTGGATGGTTTGAAGTTGGTGAAGCGGGGTTGATAGGACCAGACTTAGATCATGAAGGTATGGGAAAGTGATGGTCATTCAAGAAAGGTTGAAAACAAAAAAGAGCCATCAGAAATCCTATACACATGTTAGGAGAAGAGACTTAGTGTTTGAGGTAGTTGATTGGGTTTATTTAAAGGCTTCACCCATGAAGGGTGTTATGAGATTTGTTAAGAAGGGGAAGCTTAGTCCCCGGTGTGTTGTTCCTTACAGGATATCCAAGAGGATTGGTAATGTAGCTTATGAGTTGGAACTACCGCAAGAGTTAGCAGTAGTCCATCCGGTATTTCACATTTTAAAGTTGAAGAAGTGTATGGGCGATCCTTCACTCATTATACCTATTGAAAATATTGGTATTAAGGACAGCCTATCTTATGAGGAGGTACCCATTCAGATTCTAGATCGTTAGGTTTGCAATTTGAGAACCAAGGAGGTAGCATCAGTCAAGGTCTTATGGAGGAACCAGTTTGTTGAGGAAGCTACTTGGGAGGCTGAGGAAGATATGAAGAAGAGATACACACATCTCTTTGAGTCCGGAGAAACTTCAGACCAAGTTAATGATTTCTGAAGAGCACTCTTTTAAATTGATATTCTATGTTGTGTTAATTTACATGTTGGGTGTTTTAGTTAGGTGTTAGATGTTGCCACCCTTAGCCTACTTAGAGTAATCTCATTGGAGGATGAATGTTTCTAAGAGGGAGATAATGTAACATCCTGTCTGAAAAAGACCTAAATATATGCCACGACCCGATTCTACATAAGAACCGAATCCCTCCCAATACCTAGAAGTCACAAGTACAGAGCCTTACAAAGAGTACAATTCCCAAAAGTGGACAAACATACAAAAATATACGCAACTACAAAGGACTTGTCTCAAGTACAAAAGATGAGCCACAAAATATATGTACAGAAGGAGACGACGATAATCAGGATGTTGTGCTCACCCTCGCCTCCGGATGCAGCCTGCTACTGGCTTAAATGGCGGCGCTGATGACTGGTGCTCGGTCCTGCATCACGAAAATAGATGCAGAGTGTAGTATGAGTACCAGTGAAAAGGTACCCGGTAGGCATCATAGGCCGCCTGAGTAAGAAAGGTAAAAGCAATAGGAAATGATAGAATAAAACAGAGACAAAAGTCACGAACAAGAAAAGTAAAGGTATGCACACAAGTGTAAGCCAAACAAATCTATGGTGACTACTCCAACTGGGCCCCCATAAGCCCAGGAGGTACACTCCTGCACAAATTGAAGTGAAAACCCGAACGGACCCCCATAAGCCCAACAAGTACACAGAGAAGCTAGACTAAGACTGAAAGAAATTTGTAAACCCGAAGCATTATAGAAATGTCAGTATTCCCGAGCTAAGAAAGAAAGGAAACACAGAGCCTCGACCTCGAACCGTAAGTGAGTCTGCCTATAGTAGATACACCGATAAACCCAATTCTTCAAAGGATACGACAGAGCCCGGACCTCGAACCGCGGATGTCGACTACCCATAGATAAAGTGATATAACCCAAGGGGGGGGTAGACTCTATATGTCAACTCCATTATAGGAGGGTAAATAACCAGCAGCAGTAAGAACAGAGCCCATACCTCGAACTGCGGGTGAAACCTCCTGTTAAGTTACCACAACAGCGTAAAGCTTCAAAAGAAGTCATCCAAGGATTCCGGCATCTAAAAGTCATGGGCAACTCTTCGTAACCATCTTCAATATCCTCTAACCATCTCACGGTGATAAGAGAACCGAACTGAAGCAGTATGTATCACTGAACGGGCCTAGAGGGCGGCCGGAAATGTAGAAAGTTAGGATCATACGATAATTATGGATGTTAAGGACCCACAACTGAGTCACTGCCTAGCTAAGGCTCATCTCTATCAAACCCAATTTTGCTATATCAGTCTACTAGCACCTACGCCGCTTAAAGTCACACTGAGGAGGCAATAATAAAATCTATCGGCGCTGAACAATCGTGAGTCTATGACATTACTAGTCTAAGTCTATACTAAGGCCAAACATGCTCCAATATAACTCATAAGTCAAAACAAGGCAAATCAAGGAAGCAAGAATGATCAAATATAACAATTCAAGTACCCACTGAACCCGGAAACAGCCTAAATATGAATTTTATCAAACATAGCATGCTATTCTAGTTCCCCCTCCCCAATAATCATGCAAATCCACATACGCTGACACATTCAAACTCAATTTAAAAGAAAAGGGAAGTCGTAGCCTACCTGTAGGCTGAACACGCGCGCTCCAAACTACTTCGCCGGAGTTTTCTTCCTTCCGAACAGCCTCGGATCGCTTCCACGCTGTCAAACATAGAATCACAACGTCGTTACGGTCGTTTAGACAATAAATTCGCAAGAAACAGAGGTGGACTAATTTTGGGGTAAAAAATGGGGAAGTGGGACCTGCACCAGAAATTGCGAAATTAACCCCAAAATAAGTTCTAAACAGCTCTCCGAACTTGTGTTACAAATTGGAACACAATTTGGGGTTCGGAACAGTCCAACACGAACATGCAATGAAAAACCCAAAATTACACTAAAAATGAACAACAATGGCAGCTTCTATTTACAAGAAATTACAAGAAATGAGGGCCGAACTGCTGAAACCAACCACACCATGACGATCCTCATGAAAAACACCACAATCTAGCCATTTCAATCACAAAATTCGAACCTAAAAAGTCCAAGAAATCATTTTCCAAAGTTTCCCAAAAATTGAGCTCGAAAATGAGCTATGGCAGCAGCTAAAACATAATTCTTACTTTTAACAAAGCTTCAAATAGAAATTCCAACAACGTCAACACGTTCTCCTTGAAAACCCACTCAAGATAGCCCCAAGAATCACCGAAATCGGAACTAAAATGGCTAAGATATTGGTTCTAAAAAATTCCCAAAATCAAGCTCACAAAAAGTGTCGTGGCAGTAGGTATTTCACAAAATTTACCTCAAACGGAGACCTGAAATAAGTTTCCGAGCTAGCCAATGCGTTCCTTGTGAAAAACACCACAAGATGGACCTTCGAATCAGTAAAATCGGACTTGAAATAATAGAGTTATGAAGGTTTGAAGTTGAGAAATGAGGCTGAAATGGCCTGCACCAGCTATATATATCAGTTAAAAAGCTGATTTTTTATGCCAACTTTAAAATTTCCGATGGGGTGCTCAGGATTCGTTCGGAACCCGATAAAAATAAAATAGATATGTTACCCTACTAAATCCGACATTCTAGACTCAACGGCACAGTTTAAATTTCCATCAGAGGTCATCTCGATAAAAAGTGGGTCCCACTCCCGAAGGCCATTTTAAACCAAAATCCACCGAGGGGCTCACAATTAGTTCGTAGGCCTCGGGAGTCGAATTAAAGGTTGTTCTAGGAAAAACTCGACATTCCGAGTTTAACTGCGCTGTAAACAATTTCATTCAGACACGTTTTCCAAGAATGTTGACCAAAGTCAACCGTTGGTTAGTTTTCAAGTCTAAAACGCTAAAAATGGTTTAAACTCGCATCGAAAGCCTCTGGACTCGAGTCAACAATACTTCTAGACTAATTTGACCATTACAGAACTGATGGACTTGTTAGAATTCCATTCTGAGGCCATTTTCCTGATGAACTGACTAAAAGTCACTTTTCAAGCTTTAAGGCCTCTAAAACACAGAAAGCTGCACAAAATCCAAATGAATGACTAGGCAATCAAAATGTCAGTGCCAGCAAATCAGAAATGACTTGGGGTCGTTGTAGGAAAGCTCTAACCGATGAAAAGAAGGCGGGTACATAGAAATGACCTGGAGGGTCATTACAACATCCACTACTAAAATAACTTTTGTCCGCGAAAGTAAAGATAAGGATATACCTGAGGCTCAAATAAGCTGGGGAACTTCTCCCACATCTCTTGCTCGGTCTCCCAAGTAGCCTCCTCGACTGGACGGTGTCACCACTGGACCTTAACTACAAGAATGGACTGGGAACGGAGTTGACGAACATCTCTGGCTAATATGGCTACCGGCTCCTCAACAAAGGTCAGGTTGTCATCCAACTCAACTGAATCGTACTGTAGCATATGAGACTCATCTAGAATATACCGGCATAGCATCGATACATGCAAAACTGGGTGTATAGCTGAAAATGTAGGAGGTAGGGCTAACTCATAGGCAACATCACCAATCCTCCTCAGGATCTCAAAAGGCCCAATATATTTGGGGCTAAGCTTGCCCCGCCTTCCAAACCTCATCACACCCTTCAAGGGCGACACCCACAAGAACACCCGGTCACCAGTACCAAAACATAAAGGATGACGCCTGCGGTCGGCATAATTCTGGTGCGTGCTCTGAGCTGTCCTCAGCCTATCTTGGATCACCCGAACTCTCGCCAAAGCCTCCTGGAGTAAATTTGTACTGTATGGCCAACCAATTGGAGTGGGACAACGCCTACCATATAGGGCCTCAAACAGGGCCATCTGAATACTCGAGTGGTAGCTGTTGTTCTATGTAGACTCCGCCAAGGGAAAAAACTGATCCCACTGACCCTCAAACTCCAACACACAGGCCCACAACATCTCCTGCAGGACCTAAATAGTAAGCTCCGACTAGCCATCGGTCTATGGGTGGAAAGAAGTGCAGACATCAACCCTGGTGCCCAACTCTCTCTGAAATGATCTCCAGAATATGGATTTAAACTGAGACCCTCGATCTGATATGATGGACACCGGTACACCATGCGACGGACTATCTCCTGAATATAAACACGGGCCAATCACTTTGCAGTGAATGTAGATCGAACTGGGAGGAAGTGAGCAGACTTGGTCAATCGATCAACAATGACCCAAATTCTATCAATTCCCTTAGGAGTTCGAGGAAATCACATCACGAAGTCTATGGTGATAGGCTCCCATTTTCACTCAGAAATGGGTAATCTCTTAAACTCTCCACCAGGCCGTTGATGCTTGGCCTTCACCTGCTGGCAACTAAGGCGACAGTAATATCTCTCCTCATGCCGTCCCACCAGTAATGCTGCCTCAACTCTTGATACATCTTTGCTGTGCCCAGATGAATAGAATATCTGGAATCATGGGCCTCATGAAGAATCAACTGAATCAAGCCCCCAACTCTAGGAACAAAAAAACGGTCGTCAAACCGGAGAACCCCATCTAAGCCTATAGTAGACTAGCCACCATCAACCTATAACACCTGGTCTCTGAGGGCTGCTAATGACTTATCCTCGTACTTTCTAGCACGGATCAGATCAAATAGTGAGAATTAAGCCCCGATAAAGGTCAATACTTGCATAGAGTTTGAAATATCTAATATGATCATCGTGTTAGCTAGAGATTGAATGTCTAAAGTCAGGGCCGCTCCACGGTAGGTAAGTTAGCCAAGCTACCCATACTCCCTGCCTTCCGGCTCAAGGCATCAGCTATCACATTCGCCTTGCATGGAAGGTAGAGAATAGAGAGGTCATAATCTTCCAGAAACTCAATCAAGCGTCGCTGCCTAAAATTAAGATCCCTCTGAATCATAATGTACTGTAGGCTGCGGTGGTCGGTGTAAATGTCACAGTGAACCCCATATAGGTAGTTCCTCCAAAGTTTGAGCGCGAATACTACCGCCCTCAACAATAGATCATGAGTGGGGTAGTTGCGCTCGTGTACTCTCAACTGTTAGAAGGCATAAGCAGTAACGCGGCCCCGCAACATCAAAACATACCCTAGACCAAAACCGAAAGCATCACAATATACGGTAAAGCCCTCGCTCTCAACTGAAACGGTCAGGATAGGAGCGGTAGTAAGCAACTCCTTGAGCCTCCAAAAACTCAACTCACACTCCTCAAACCACACAAAAGGAACACCGTGACGAGTCAATCGATTCAAAGGTGCATAAATAGTGGAGAAACCCTCAACAAAACGCCAGTAGTATCCAGCCAGTCCAACGAAGCTCCTAACCTTAGTCACAGAAGTGGGCCTAGCCCAACCACGAATTGCCTCAATCTTTATCGGATCCACCATAATACCATCCTTGGACACTACGTGCCCCAGAAATGTCACAGACTCCAACAGAAACTCACACTTTGAGAACTTGGCATAAAGCTGCTGGTTTCTCAATGTCTAGAGCACAATCCTCAGATGATGCGCATGCTCCTCTCTGCTCTGTGAGTATACAAGAATATCATCGATGAAAACTATAATGAAGGAGTCCAGATAGGGCCTGAATAAATGGGTCATCAAATCCATGAAGGCAGCAGGGGCATTAGACAGCCCAAAAGACTTCACTAGGAACTCATAATGGCCATAACGAGTCCTAAATGCGGTTTTAGGAATATTCGATGCCCTAGTCCGCAACTTATGGTACCTGGACCTCAAGTAGATCTTAGAAAACACAACAACGCCCTGGAGCTGATCAAACAAGTCATCAATGAGAGGTAAGGGGTAACGGTTCTTCACCGTCACCGTGTTTAGCTTCCTGTAATTGATGCACATCCTCATAGACCCGTCCTTCTTCTTAACAAACAGAACGGGGGCACCCTAAGGAGATACACTGGGCCGAATGAATCCCTCATCCAGGAGACCCTGAAGTTGAATATCAAGCTCATTAAGCTCTGCGGGGGCCATCCAATAGGGTGGGATACAAATGGACTTAGTGCTCGGATCTAAGTCTATAGCAAAGTAGATATCTCTCTCCGGGGGTAGGGCAGGCAAGTCAGCAAGGAATATGTCGGGAAACTCACAAACCACCGAAACTAAGCCAACAAAGGGGGCCTCGCTAGATACATCACGTACATAAGCCAAATAGGCTAAGCACCTCCCAGCTACTAACCTCAAGGCTTGAACATAAGACATAATCCCAACCAGTGTGCGACTAAAAGACCCATGCCATACCACCTGGGGTATGACATGCATGGCTAAGGTAATGGTCTTGGCATAATAGTCCAAAACCGCATGATGAGGGCCTAACCAATCCATGCCTAGGATGGTGTCGAAATCAATCATATCAAGCATAATGAGGTCCTCCCGGGTATCCTGCCCGTGTAGAGTGACCACACAAGATCTACACACCTGATCCACTAATAAGGAATCTCCTACCAGAGTCGAGACACGCAACGGTTCTGCTAGAGGCTCAGGACTCATACCCAATCAGGGTGCAAAATATATAAATACATAGGAATAAGTGGAACCCGGATCAAATAAAGCTGAAGTTGACTGCTGACATAAGAAAAAATACCTATGATAACATCATTTGATGCCTCGGCCTCGGCCCTCACCGGTGCACCATAGAAATGGCCCTAACGGCCTCCCCTTCTAGTATTACCTCTACCGTCTCACCTGCCTCCATGGGAGCCACCTTAGAAGCCCTATTGATCACCACTACGGCCATGGCTTTGGTCCCTGCCCTTGGCTGGGGGTACTGCTGCTTCTGCTGGAGCTGATCGAGCTGTCTGGGAAGTGGAAGGCCTAGCCCTCCACCTAGGGCAATCTCTGGATCAATGGTCTAACCCGCCACAATCTTAGCACCTCTAGGAAGACCGGCCCACAGAGTAGCAACTGCTACGGCCCGTAGTACCCACATATGAAGGCCTGGTACTCTGAACCGCTGAATGTGATGAACCAGTCAGACCTGAAACAGCCAATTTCACATCTCTCACCTTCTGTCCTAAAATATAGGGAGGGCCACCCTGACCGAAGGCATCCTGCTGGTGTTGATCACCCTTTGAAGCATGGAGGGAGGCCTGTACCGGTCGGCTAGACTAATCCTGCTGGAACTGTTGCCGGGGCATGCCCTGATAATATCTAAACCTGTAACGGGGTCCACTAAATCAACCCTCATGCCGGATCCCTTTTTTCTGCCCCCTAAGGCCTCACGACGAAACTACTCGATGGAATGGGCGTGATCAACTATATCTATAAAAGAACGGCCCACTGTTACCAAAGAATGGGTCTCAACCCGCAACTGGGTCCTAAGACCTCAAACAAAACACCGGATCCTCTCCTCCTCTGTGGGTAATATCATAGTAGCATATGTGGAGAGCTCCTAAAATATTGCCTCATACTCAGACACGCTCATGGAGCCCTGCTCCAACCTTAAAAACTGATCGCAGAGCCTATCTCTAAGATTCCTGGGAACAAATCTAGCTAGGAAGGCCTTTGAAAACTCTGTCCAAGACACTAGAGGGGACCCGGCTGGCCTAGTCTCCTTATATTTCCACCACCACTGCCTGACAAGTCCGTCAAACTAATAGGCTATGAAATCTACCCCTCGTGTAACACTCCGGAAAATAATAGTTTAACTAGAGCCTAAATGTGAGGGTTAACATTAAGAGTTAAGGTGAAGGGCCAAGGTAATTGGGTGAGGTTCATGGAAAGGGGGCAAAGGCTGCAAAAGAAACTTGACCAAAGCACTGCCCCACCTCCACGAGGGTTTGCACGACCCATGGTGGCCACCACGCCCTGTGGGGCTACCCGTGAAGGGCTAGGCAGTAGCTCCCCAAAGGCTGCCAAGAAGTGCTCCTCATCACAACTCGTGGTGTTGACCACAACTCGTGGAAGGGAGTTAGTGGTGTGGGAGTTGGAGACTAGTAGCTAAGCCACTGCCTCAAGTCCCCAAGAGGGACCACGACTCGTGGTCTTGATCAAGTCTCTTGGAGCCCTTCGTGGAGTTGCCTTGGGCGTGTGAGCCTAAGGCATAAGTGACTATCTACCGCCTTAAGACCACGGATGGGACCACGACTCATAATCATGACCATGGCTCGTGGAGCCCATCGTGGTCCCTGGCAGCCCACTTAAAATGAAGGGCATTTTAGGGACTTCACGTTTTAGTCCAATGGGAGTGGGGTCGTTTTGGGGGCACTATCTATATAAGATATTTTTAAGTCAAACTCACCGAAGTTAAGTAATAATTTTGAAAAACCCAAAATATTTCCAAAAAGTTCATCTTCTATAAAATTTCTCATTCTAGAAAATCTCAAGAAAGAAGAAGAAGAAGATCAAGCAAGGGTTTGAAGTAGAGGCCTTTTCCACTCAATTTCGTGAGGATTTTTCATTGAGGTATGGTAGTAGTTGATCCATGGATAATTTTCATCCATGGAGTCCCTCCAAATTCAGTTTCTAAATTAGTTATTTCCCCCAAAAGTTAGGGTTTGCTTTCAATCTTATGGGTTCTTTCCAAAAATGTTTTAAAAGGTTGATTTATGATGGATTATGATTGAATTGATGAATTATTGTTGATTTATGATGAAAATCCCCCAAGAACCCATGAAACCCCATATTTCCCAATTTATGCCTTGTAGTGTGGGTGACTTGATGAAGAAAGAATATTATGAGCTTGTGCTTATAGTAATTTAGTTAATTGAATCATGTTATTATCCATATCTAATATTGTAATTCTAGATGTATTGGATGGAATGTGATCATTGACCCAAGAAGGGTAATACATGAGAATTTGTGAACATGATTATACTCTAGTTGTTGTGTTGATTGAAAGTCCATTCTCATAAACACAAAAGGAACATTGTGTGAAAGTTTTTCTCACTATATAATGATTCTAAGGTTGAGAGTCCATTCTCACATATTGAATCTATGAGCTATTTTATGAATTGTGTTTGGTGGAGGGTTTAGACACTCCTTCATGCATGTAAATGCAATTCAAGACTAAACATGTAATTGTGGGAAGTAATGCTTAGCACCAAGTGGATATTCAATTTGTGATAGAGGCTCTCCCATTAAGGAAGGTCGTGTGTCTAAGGTTAATATCATTTGATGGAAGCTCCCCCGTTTAGTAAGGTTTGGTTTCTTGTAACAATCTTTGTATCCCATAATTATGTGCCCTCATAGGTCTTTAGCTAGTGGATCCACCTACAAGATAATACATTTAGTTATACCTTAGGAAAGTAGGACACCTCTTTTCGCTGTGGGGCATGACACCGGATTCCATGTTAAGCTCACATGGTATATGTCGGTTAAGGATTATTCCCAATGTAATTAAAAGATTAATTATTAACTATGGTTCCTCAAGGAGTTTTACTTAGCATGTGTAAGATTATGGGATCTTACTTATGCATGGCAGAACTAGACTTTGAGAGGATTCATAGTTGGTTTCTATTATGTTGTGATGGTTTATATATTGAATATGCTTATATTCTAATTTTCATGATGATTCTCAAACTTGATAAAGTGCATGCTCTTCAACTAAATTGTCCCTTTTTAGCATATTTTCATGGTTTTTTTGCATCACTATCATACTTAGAGCAATTTTGTACTAACCCATATTTCTTCTACATTTTTCCACAAAGTGTAGGTTTCGGTGTTTGAGGTGTTCTTCCTTTGATGC
The DNA here is from genome assembly GCF_000226075.1 of Solanum tuberosum. NCBI lineage: Eukaryota > Viridiplantae > Streptophyta > Magnoliopsida > Solanales > Solanaceae > Solanum > Solanum tuberosum. Next base: position 505,105 of record NW_006239137.1, on the reverse strand, counting down.
AAGCTTGGATCGACTATTCTTATAGCTTCTGATGATTCCTCATGGATCAGAGGACGAGTGATAATTTTTTGTTCCTTTCATTTCATTGTATTTGACTTTTGGAATTATATTGTAAGGGTTGTGACCCTATTTTGAGAGGTCGATTGTAATAGAGGTTAAATGAGACAATGTCTACACTTCTACTTTGGTTTTTATGAAAACTTCTTAAGACTTGAGAAAAATATGTTTTTACTCTTTATTGTTCTTTACATATGTGATGAGATGCTAAGTGGCTTACATAGTGCCTTTAGGGGCATTATGTGCCTTGTTACGTGTAAAGGATACCCTTGGGTCGTGACAAACCTGGTAATCAGAGCAAAAGGTTTAGAATGATTCTAAGATGATGTCTCATAAGCCACGTCTAGTAGAGTCTTGTTCATGAGTATGAAGAGTGCCACATTTATGAATAAGAGGCTATACGATGTTAGGAAATTTCACTTTCTTCATTACTCTTAAGTTGTGCCTTAGAGTTTAACTCTATAAAAGTCCCTCTCCTAATCCTTCTCTTGTGTCTTCAGGAAATGAATACAAGAAGGGCTAACGCAAGAAGAGCAGAGGGTTACAATGTGAATGAGAAAGCTCTTCAAGGCAATCAAGCTCCGAATAATGGGCTATGACGGATTGGAAATTAGGTCCACTTTGCTAACATTGACCCAAGCCATGACGGTTCAAGCTTAAGCCGTGACAACTCAAGCCCAAGCCAATAGAGATAATGGGCCCTGAGTGAACACTCACATAAATTATATGTCTTCTAGATGAAGGGATTTTTCTAGGATGAATCCCCTCGAGTTTCTTGGTTCCGAGGTGGAAAAGGATCCCCAAAGGTTTATTGATGAGGTTTGCAAGATAATTGGTGCTATGGGATGTCTTCGGAGGAGAAGGCAGAGCTAGCCGTCTACCAACTAAAAGATGTAGCTCAAGTTTAGTATGAGCAATGGAAGGGTGAGAGGCCAATAGGAGCGGCTCCCATAGATCGGGAGGTGTTCAAAGAAGCATTCCTTGATAGGTTCTTTCCCTAGAGTTGAGGAAACGAAAGATGCAAGAATTTATTAACTTTCATCAAGGGGGTATGAGTGTGAAAGAGTATTCTCTCAAGTTCACCCAACTTTCCAAGTATGCTCCAATCATGGTGGCAGACTAAAGGGCTATTATGAACAAGTTTGTGATGGAAGTGTCCTAATTGGTAGTCAATGAATGTCGTTCGACAATGCTTATCCCAAGTATGAATATTTCAAGTCATATGGTCCATACCGAACAAATTGAGGAGAAAAAGCTCAAGAAAATGAATAGGGAGGTAAAGAGGGCTAGAACAGGTGATGGGAACTTTTCCAATGCTAAGTCTGATGGGCAAGTTCGACAAAGGTTTAAACCAAGGTTCTTCTAGTGCATCTCCAATGGTCAACAAGGATAGGGTGTCTAATCCTACGCCTCAAGGAGGTTATAATAAGGGAACTACTATGGCAAAGCCTACTTGTGCCAAATGTGGTAGGAAACATGATGGGAAATGTCTACCCGGTTTGGGTGTTTGTTATGGTTGCGGTAAGAGTGGCCATCAATTGAAGAATTTCCCAACACTTACGGACAAGAAAACATAAGATAAGAAAACTCTTCGAAGTGGTTCAAACTCTAATGCTCAAAAGGAAAACAACTTTTATGCTCTTCGATCCCGAGAAGACCAAGAGAGCTCCCCAGATGTGGTGACCGATATGTTACAAGTTTTTTCTATTGATGCATATACTTTGTTAGACCCCAGTGCCACTTTGTCCTTTGTGAAACCTTTTGTGGCCATGAAGTTTGAAATACTCCCCGAAGTGTTATTGGAGCCTTTTTTGGTTTCTACCCCGGTTGGTGAGTCCATAGTGGATAAGAAGGTTTATAGAAGTTGTCCCATTTCTTTGTCTCATAAAGTTACTTTGGTGGATTTAGTGGAGTTACACATGTTAGATTTTGATGTGATTTTTGGGATGGATTGGTTGCATGCATGCTATGCCTCTAAAGATTGTAGGACTCAGGTTGTCAAATGCCAATTTCCAAATGAGCCAATTTTAGAGTGGAAAGGGGGGAATTCTTTCCCTAGAGGTCAATTTGTTTCTTGTCTCAACGCTAGGAAAATGATATCGAAAGGGTGCATTTACCATCTTGTTAGGGTGAGGGATGTTGAGTTCGAAACCCCTTCTCCACAGTTGGTTCCCGTGGTGAATGAATTTCTAGATGGCTTTCCCAATGACTTGACCGACATTCCTCCCGAGCGGGAAATAGATTTTGGCATTGATCTTCTGCCGGATACACAACCTATCTCCATTCCTCCTTATCGAATGGCTTCATCCGAGTTGAAAGAGTTGAAAGAGAAATGGAAGTATTTTCTAGACAAGGGCTTTATCCGACCGAGTATCTCTCCATGGGGTGCTCCGGTGTTGTTTGTTAGAAAGAAGGATGGGTCTCTTAGAATGTGCATCGACTATCGCCAATTGAACAAAGTAACCATAAAGAATAAATATCCCCTTTCGAGAATCGATGACTTGTTTGATCAACTCCAAGGGGCTAACTACTTCTCAAAAATTGACCTTTGTTCGGGCAATCAACAACCTAGGGTGAAAGGGGATGATATACCCAAGATGGCTTTCCGAACTAGATATGGGCATTATGAATTCCTTGTGATGCCATTTGGCCTAACTAATGCACCGACTGCAATTATGGACCTAATGAATAGGGTGTTTAGGCACTACCTTGATATGCCTGTGATTGTGTTTAACGATGATATTTGATCTATTCAAGGAGTGAGGGTGAACATATGGACAATTTGAGGATTGTATTGCAAGTCCTTAAAGACCACTAATCATATGCGAAGTTTAGTAAATGTGAGTTTTGGTTGAGGTCCGTAGCCTTCCTTGGTCATAATGTGCTAAGTAAGGGTATTGAGGTAGATCCTAAGAAGATGGATGCGGTCAAGATTTGGCCTAGACCCCTAACATTAGAAGCTTTTTGGGTTTGGCCGGTTACTATAGGAGGTTTGTTAAGGGTTTTTCCTCCATTGCTTCTCTGTTGATGGATTTGTCTCAAAAGAAGGCTAAGTTTGAGTGGTCGGATACTTGTGAGAAAAGCTTCCAAGAATTAAAAAATAGACTTACCTCCGCTCCGGTATTGACCTTACCGGAGGGTATGGATGGCTTTGTTGTTATTGTGATGCTTCTAGAGTGGGATTGGGATGTGTGCTAAGGCAACATGGTAAGGTGATTGCCTATGCTTCAAGGAAACTCAAAGTACATGAGAAGAATTATCCGACCCATGATCTCGAATAGGCGGCGATTGTGTTTGCTTTGAAAAAATGGAGACACTATTTGTATGGGGTCCATGTGAATGTTTTTAGCGATCACAAAAGTCTTCAATATGTGTTTACCCAAAAAGACTTGAATCTCTGACAAAGAAGTTGGTTGGAACTTTTGAAGGATTATGAAACTAGTGTCCTTTACCACCCCGACAAAGCTAATGTTGTAGATGATGCACTTAGTAGATTATCCATGGGAAGTGTGGCTCATATATAAGATGAAAAGAAAGAGTTCGTCCGAGATGTTCATAGATTGGCCCGGGTAGGTGTCCAACTAATGGATTTCGCCAAGGGTTGTTTCACAGCTCATAATGGCTCTGAATCGTCCTTTGTGGTGGATGTGAAGTCTAAACAAGACCTTGATCCTATATTAATGGAATTGAAAGAATCGGTACTCAATAAGTTCGTAGAGGCTTTCACCCAAGGGGGAGATGGGGTACTTAAGTACCAAGGTAGATTATGCATTTTGGATGTAGATGGGTTACTAGAGAAAATTTTAGAGGAGGCTCATAGTTGTAGGTATTCTATTCATCCAGGAGCCACCAAGATGTACCATGATTTACGGGAAGTCTATTGGTGGAATGGAATGAAAAAAGATATTGCGGGATTTGTAGCCAAATGTCCTAATTGTCAACAAGTCAAGGTTGAGCACCAAAGGCTGGGAGGCTCATTGCAAAATATACCATTTCCCACTTGGAAGTGGGAAGAGATCAATATGGATTTTATTGTGGGTTTGCCTCGTACTCCAAGGCAACATGATTCTATTTGGGTCATTGTTCATAGGATGACAAAATCAGCCCACTTTATTCCCATCAAGGTTTCCCATTTGGGTGGAAGACTATGCAAATTTGTATATAAGGGAGATAGTGAGGTTACATGGAGTTTCTTTATCCATCATTTTGGATCGGGGTACTCAATTTACTTCACATTTTTGGAAGTCATTCCAAAAGGGGCTTGATACTAAGGTGAAGCTTAGCACCGCTTTTCACCCTCAAATGGATGGTCAAGCGGAGCGAACTATTCAAACTTTAGAGGATATGTTAAGGGCGTGTGTTATAGATTTCAAGGTTAATTAGGACAACCACTTTCCATTAATAGAGTTTGCCTACAATAATAGTCACCACTCAAGTATCGGTATGGCTACTTTTGAAGCCTTGTATTGTAGGAGATGTAGGTCTCTGGTTAGGTGGTTTGAGGTAGGTGATGTTGCTCTTATTGGTCCCGAATTGGTTTATGAAGCTATTGAGAAAGTTCGGCTCATTAGAGAAAGGTTGAGAATGGCTCAAAGTAGGAAAAGTCTTATTTGGATGTGAGAAGAAGGGACCTAGAATTTGTAGTAGGTGATTGGGTCTATTTGAAAATCTCACCCATGAAGGGTGTGATGAAGTTTGGCAAAAAGGGGAAACTTAGTGCCAGTATGTAGGCCCATATCAAATTTTGAAGTGTATTGGGCAAGTTGCCTATGAATTGGACTTGCCAAATGAGTTGGCTCCGGTTCACCAGTTATTTCATGTTTCTATGCTGAAAAAGTGTATTGGGAACCCGGTGTCCATTATTCCTCTAGAAGGGTTAGGAGTTGATGAAAGACTTTCCTATGAAGAGGTTCAGGTAGAGATTCTTGACCAGAAAGTCAAGAGACTGAGAAACAACGGAATAGATTCCGTAAAGGTTTTGTGGAGAAATCATTTAGTTGAGGGTTCTACTTGGGAGGCTGAAGCCGATATGAAGTCCCGATACCCTAATCTCTTTCCTTCTACTTCTACTCAAGCTTGAGGTAAGTAGTTCCTCTAGAATTTCCTTGTTTGGAAGTCATGTGTGAAATATGTGTTTTACATGGTTTCCTTAAATTATGCATATTGTTGATGAAATTCATGTTTAATGAGAAAATGAGTTTTCATGATTTATGTTCCTCATGCTGTTGTGCATTTGGTATGAGTTGCCTATTTGACTTCATGAGATGTGTTGATGAACATGCTTTAGTATGCTTTTGAGAGTAATTGTATATTGGCTCCACAATGTTGTGTTGAACATTATTTTAGTTGGAGAGGTTAGTTCCTCCTATGAAAATGGGAAATACTTAGTTTCATGCATATTTGGGTTGTTAGATGTAATTCCTCCTAAATTAGTGATTTACCCCAGAAGATAGGGTTTGCTTTCAATCCTATGGGTTCTTTCCAAAAACGTTCTAAAAGGTTGATTTATGATGGATTATGATTGAATTGATGAATTATTGTTGATTTATGATGAAAATTCCCCAAGAACCCATGAAACCCCATATTTCCCAATTTATGCCTTCTGGTGTGGGTGACTTGATGAAGAAAGAATATTATGAGATTGTGCTTTTAGTAATTGAGTTAATTGAATCATGTTATTATCCATATCTAATGTTGTAATTCTAGATGTATTGGATGGAATGTGATCATTGACCCAAGAAGGGTAAGACATAAGAATTATACATAATTGTAGACTCAGTGTACATGCTTTGTGAACATGATTATACTCTAGTTGTTGTGTTTATTGAAAGTCCATTCTCATAAACACATAATGAACATGATTTGAAAGTTCTTCTCACTATATGATGATTCTAAGGTTAAAAGTCCATTCTCACCTATTAAATCTATGAGCTATTTTATGAATTGTGTTTGGTGGAGGGTTTAGACACTCATTCATGCATGTAAATGCAGTTCAAGACTAAACATGTAATTGTGGGAAGTAATGCTTAGCACCGAGTGGATATTGAATTTGAGATAGATGCTATCCTTTTAAGAAAGGCAGGTTTTCTAAGGTTGATCTCATGAAATGGAAGCTCCACCATTAAGTAAGGTTAGGTTTCTAGTAATAATTTCCGTATCCCATAACTATGTGCCCTCATAGGTCTTTAGCTAGTGGATCCACCTAAAACCTAATACATTTAGTTCTACCTTAGGCAAGTAGGACACCGTTTTTCGATGTGTGGCATGACACCAGATTCCAAGTTAGGCTCACATGGTTTATGTCAGTTAAGGCTTATTCCTAATGTACTTAAAAGATGAATTATTAAATATGGTTGCTCAAGGTGTTTTACTTAGCATGGGTAGGATTATGGGATCTTACTTATGCATGGCACAAGTAGACTTTAAGAGTATTCGTAGTAGATTTCTATTATGATGTGATGGTTTATATATTGAATATGCTTATGTTTTTATACTAATTTTCATGATGATTCTCAAACTTGATAAAGTGCATGCTCTTTAACTAAATTGTCCCTCTTTAGCATATTTTCATGTTTTTATGCATGACTATCATACTTAGTGCAATTTAGTACCAACCCATATTTCTTTTACATTTTTCCACAAAGTGTAGGTTCCGGTGTTTGAGGTGTTCTTCCTTTGATACAAGCTTAGATCGACTATTCTCCTAGCTTGTGGTGAGTCCTCATGGATCCAAGGACGAGTGATATTTTATTGTTCCTTTCATTTCATTGTATTTGACTTTCAGATTTCTATTGTAAGGGTTGTGATCCTATTTGGAGACTTATATTGTAATAGATGGTTAAATGAGACAATGTCTAGACTTCTGCTTTGCTTTTATGACAATTTGTAAGTCTTGAGAAAATGTGTTTTTACTCTGTATTGTTCTTTACTTATGTGATGAGATGCTAAGTGTCCTACATAGTGCCTTTAGGGGAATTATGTGCATTGTTACGTCTAGGGGGTACCCTTGGATCGTGACACCTCTGGACTCCAATAACCTCAAGGCGTGAAACCGCTAACGGCAGGAAGTCAGAAACTCGTGGGTATCCTCTCCAACTACCCCTGAGAACTTTGGTGGTGCCATTCTGAGGAAATATCTAAGCATTGTCATGTCCCGAGATTACCCCCGAGACCCGGACACGGGACCTAGGACCACAAGTGATCCCAAGCTAACCCTGTTGGCATGATCATGAGCATACTAAAGATAATAAATTGATGCGGAAGCTAAATCATAAATAAATCTGAAAAGATGGGGAATACCCATATACTATAACTAAATATATCAAATCTGAGAATTTAATACGAATGAAATATCAAACTCAAAATACTAAGATGAATCTAACTATGTCTGAAATAAGCCTTTAAACTGACTAGATATGTTGGGACATGCCCCAACTAGATCTAGCAAAACTGAAACTAAAGACTAAAAGCGATAAAGATAAGCATGTCACTAGTCCTCGAAGAATGATGACTCACCACTGATGCTGCTGAACTGAAGATCGAGAATTGATCTAAGCGTGATCTAGATGATGAGAACCTGAACCTACATCACGAGAAGATGTAGCACACGTATGCGTCAGTACTTGAAAGGTACTGAGCATGCAGGATAGAGTAAAGACTGAAATAAATATATAGCTGAACAAAGCAACAAAACACTGAAATAATCTGAACATGATATAGATACTGAATACTGAGCTAACTGAATGCAATGACCAATTTATAACATGCTGAGACTGAATACTGAATATACTAATAAATGGTCAATGCAATAGAATCTGACTTAATTGTGGGAGCTACTAATAACCGACATAAAACCACATGAGCTAAATGTGGAGTCCTATGTATATGCCCCATCCAGAGGACCCAATACACCCGGCCAAAGGTGTAGAGACATACTGGCGTGATCACTAAACTGATGTTGCCCACAGAGGGGACGTACACCTACGTGGCTCGTAGTTTTGGGACTACATGGGTACGCTGAACCCTAGTCCAACTCGGTATTATGCTAATCCCAATGAATTAAGTGGTTAACTGGTTATGACTAAATTTCTGTAAATACTGCATAGCTCGAAACTGAACATGCAACCTGAGAATGCAACAATTAATCTGATAATAATGCATTCATAAACTGAGGCATGTAAAATCTGAATAACTAAAATATCTGACCTAGCATGTGTAATTCAAGAACTAAAGAAATGCATAGCTAGGGGTTCTAAAATTCATGCGAGAAACGATGTAATAACATGATAATCTGATTTGGAACATTTAATAACTAATTCATGATGATCTGTTGAGATTATAGAAACCCTAGGTATATTCATAATCATGGAATCAAGAATCTTACTGAATTCTAGGGTACCTACTGGGCAAAACGAACCCACTAGTGAAATCCCACATACCTGGTGACGAATTCCACGGAGAAATCTTTCGATTTCGGGGCTGGAACTGATGGAACCTTGCTGCGTTCTTGAACTAGGGTTCTTGACTTCTTTTCTTCTCTTATGCTCTAATTTTTCTAAGTTTGATTAATGATTTTGACTAAGGTAAGTTCTAATTATGTTTCTAAGTTTAAACTGATTAAAACCTCATGATTTAGGGTCAAAACGACGTATCTTAGGGGTTAAACGAAATAGGAAAAGACCAAAAGACCCCTGAATTAACCGCTTTCGGAGTGAGTTTAGGGTCTAAACGACATATCTTAGGGGTTAAATGAAATAGGAAAAAACCAAAAGACCCCTGAATTAACTGTTGTCGGAGTGATCGACGGATTGGACTGATGGGCCGTAGGTCAATCGACGGTCCGTCGATTGGAGTTGTCGATCGAGTCTGCCGGACAGGGCTTCACTAAAACGAGCATAAAATTTCACTCGGAGGTCGGATTTTATTATATCATAGGTTATGGGACACACAATTCTTTTTGTGCTAAAATTTATGACCATCTGAAGTTGATCCATCAACAATTTTCAGTTAACTGGCTGCTGACCCTCACCTACGGTCAGACCTACTGGCCATGGATCAAATGACGGTTCGTGCTGGTCGACCGTAGTTTGTGTCAAAGGCTGGGTAAATGAGGTCTCAATCCATAGACACAGACCACGGACCGTGGTCTGATCTACGGACCGTGGGTCTGTCCGTGAGTCGGGACTTAGCCAATTTTCTGACCTGGGTCTGGGAGGGGTTTCAGTGGTGAACCACGGACCACCAGCACGGGCCGTGGTCTGACCTACGGTCCGTGGATGGTGACCGTAAGTTGCACCTGCAACTT
>NW_006239137.1:494440-494776 GCF_000226075.1 Solanum tuberosum | reverse complement strand
CTGACCATCCGTCTATGGATGAAATGTTGTGCTAAGGTTAACCTGAGTACCAAGACCCTTCTGAAATGACTTCCAGAAATGAGAGGTAAACTGAGGACCGCTATCTGAGATGATAGACAAAGGAACCCCATGCAACCTCACAATCTCATTAATGTAAATCTTGGCGTAATCCTCCGCCGAATCTGTAGTCTTGACCGCCATAAAGCGAGAAGACTTTGTAACCCTATCAACAATCACCCAAGTGGAGTCATGCTGTCTGCGAGTACAAGGTAAACCTTTGATGAAGTCCATGTTGATCACTTCCCACTTCCAAGTAGGAATGTCAATCTCTTGAGT
>NW_006239137.1:490689-492661 GCF_000226075.1 Solanum tuberosum | reverse complement strand
ACACCATCTCCCCTTTGGGAGAAAACCTCAACTCTCTGTTGACGTACTGCACCCTTTAGTTCAAGTAATATCTGATCACTGTCTTGCTTTTTCTTAACCTCCACTACCAAAGAAGATTCTGCCCTATTCTGAATCGTTACACTACCATCTGATATGCTCATAAGGCGAACTCCTAGGCGAGCAAGTCTATGAACATCCTTTGCTAGCTCTCTTGTTTCTTACTCAACATGTGCTACACTACCCATAGATAGTCTGCTAAGACCGTCTGCTACTACATTGGCCTTACCAGGATGGTAATGCACACTCATATCATAATCTTTGAGGAACTCAAGCCACCTTCTCTGGCGAAGATTCAACTCTTTCTGGGTGAATACATACTGGAGGCTCTTATGGTCTGTGAACACATCTACATGAACACCATAAAAGTAGTGCCTCCAAATTTTGAGTGCAAACACCACTGCTGCAAGCTCGAAGTCATAAGTTGGATAATTCTTCTCATGTACCTTAAGCTGTCTAGAAGCATAAGCTATAACCTTACCTCGCTGCATCAACACACAACCTAGGCCGACCCTGGATGCATCACAATAGATCACATAACCATTTGAACCATTTGTAGAGTCAAGACAGGAGCTATAGTCAACCTAGGTTTCAATTCTGAAAAGCTTTTCTCACAATCATTTGACCACTGGAACTTAACCTTTTTCTGAGTCAACTTAGTCAATGGTGAGGCTATGGATGAAAATCCTTCCACAAACCGTCTGTAATAGCCTGCTAGACCCAAGAAACTTCTGATATCTATAGCATAGGTAGGCCTGGGCCATTGTTTCACTGCTTTTTTTTTTTGGGAATCTACTCGAATTCCTTCACTAGTCACAATATGCCCAAGGAAAGCAACTGATTGTAACCAGAACTCGCACTTGTTAAATTTTGCAAATAACTGGCGTTCTTTGAGAGTTTGCAGAACAACTCTCAAATGACTCGCATGTTCTTCCTCATTCCTAGAGTAAATGAGGATGTCATCAATAAAGACGATAACGAACAAGTCCAAGTACTGCTTGAATACTCTGTTCATCAAATCCATGAAAGTTGCAGGAGCATTGGTTAGTACAAATGACATAACTACAAATTCGTAATGACCATACCGAGTTCTGAAGGCTGTCTTCGGAATGTCACTATCTCTGACTCTAAGCTGATGATAACCTGATCTGAGGTCTATCATTGAGAAATGACTAGCACCCTGAAGTTGGTCGATCAAGTCATTAATCCTGGGGATGGGATATTTATTCTTGATTGTGACTTTGTTCAATTGCCTATAGTCAATGAACATTCTGAGAGAACCATCTTTCTTCTTCACGAACAACACTGGTGCACCCCATGGCGAAATACTGGGTCTAATGAAGCCCTTATCTAGAAGGTCTTTCAACTGCTCTTTCAATTCCTTAAGCTCAGCTGGAGCCATTCTGTAAGGAGGGATAGAGATAGGCTGGGTATCTGGAAGGAGATCTATTCCAAAGTCAATTTCCTTTACGGGAGGAACTCTGGGAAGATCTTCTGGAAACAATTCTGGAAACTCATTAACCACTGGAACTGACTCAAGAGTTGGGATTTCGGAGCTAGAATCCTTAAACCGAATTAGATGATAGAGATAACCCTTAGAGATCATCTTTCTGGCCTTAAGGTAAGAAATTAATCGACCCATAGGCGCTAAGCTACTACCCTTCCATTCCAAGATTGGTTCGTCTGGAAACTGAAAATGAACAATCCTAGTTCTACAATCAACTGAGGCATAACATGAATGTGACCAATCTCTGCCTAGAATGACATCGAAGTCTACCATTTCTAACTCTACAAGATCTGCTGAGGTGACTTTCTGAGAGACTGTGACAGGGCAATTTCTGTATACCCGTCTAGCTATAACTGGGTCACCGACTGGAGTAGAGACTGAAAAGGGTTCTGAAAGAGTTTCTAGACT
>NW_006239137.1:484539-490351 GCF_000226075.1 Solanum tuberosum | reverse complement strand
TAGATCCTGACTCTCTACCTTTCTGATCGTTACGGAACCTAGGGGATGGAACACTAGCTGATGAAGGGGCTGGAGTCGAAGACTTCTGCAGAAACTGTGAGCGATTTCCACCACCCGATTTCTGTTAGGAATACTCGTAGTTACCTGTTCTTGCTTTCTTAGTCTCCTTAGCCTGTTCCCTAAGCTTATAACCCTCAACCTGCTGAGCATGAGTCATGAGCCTAGAGATGTTCATGTCTCCCAACAACATAGCATTCATGCACTCTATTTTCACTAAGTCTGACACTCCACACAGAAACTTATTCATCTGAGCCCTAGAATCAGCAACCATGTGAGGAGCATACCTAGAGAGTTGGTTAAACTTCATCCCATATTCTTGGACAGTCATGTTACCCTGCCTTAAGTTCATAAATTCCTGGGCCCTTGCTTCCCTCAACTCTATGGGGGAAAAACCTGTCCAGAAAGGTTTCGCTGAAACAATCCCAAGTAATAGGAACTGCATCTGCACTCCTATTCTCCTTCCACTAAGTATACCAGATATGAGCAAAATCTTTTTGTTGGTAAGATGCTAACTCAACCCGATCATTCCTAGTGACCTGCATCACCTCAAAGATCTTCTTGATCTCATCCAAGAAATTCTGCGGATCCCCACCAGTCTGCGATCCTAAGAACTCAGGCGGATTCATCCTAACAAAGTCACGAACCCTTGCTGCTGCTGACCCACCATTTGCATTCACAGGAGCTTGAACCCGCTGATTGTTTTGTTGGCCACACTCTGAGCCAACATCTGAATGGCATTTCTGAACTCTGCATTCGACACTTCTTGATCAGGGACTGGTGGAGCTACGTTTGCGTTCATGGCATTCACATTCCTAGAGTAAGCTCTACGATGAGGCATGATCACTGAAACGTAGAACGTCGAGTTAGAATGGAATTTAGATCATACCTTACGCATGATAAGAGTAACAAGAGAATGAAGATTTCCTAAAACACTTTGTAGCCTCCCTCTCATTAGATGTGGTGCGCACTACACACCCATGTAAAGGACTCTACCTAATGCGGCTTTTCAGACATTCTAGGACACTTAAACCTAATGCTCTGATACCAAGTTTGTCAAGTCCCGAGACTACCCCCGAGACGCGGACACGGGACCTAGGACCACAAGTGATCCCAAGATAACCCTGCTGGCATGATCATGACCATACTAAAGATAATAAATTGATGCGGAAAGCTAAATCATAAATAAATCTGAAAAGATGGGGAATATCCATATACTATAACTGAATATATCAAATCTGATAATTTAATACAAAAGAAATATCAAACTCAAAATACTAAGCTGAATCTAACTATGTCTGAAATAAGCCTCTAAACTGACTAGATATGTTGGGACGTGCCCAACTAGATCTAGCAAAATTGAAACTAAAGACTAAAAGCGATAAAGATAAACATGTCACTAGTCCTCGAAGAATGAGGACTTACCACTAATGCTGCTGAACTGAAGATCGAGAATCGATCTAAGTGTGATCTGGATGCTGAGAACCTGAACCTACATCACGAGAAGATGTAGCGCATGTATGCGTCAGTACTTGAAAGGTACTCAGCATGCATGATAGAGTAAAGCTGAAATAAATATATAGCTGAACAAAGCAATAAAGCACTGAAATAATCTGAACATGATATAGATACTGAATACTGAGCTAACTAAATGCAATGACCAATTTATAACATGATGAGACTGAATACTTAATATACTGATAAATGGTCAATGCAATAGAATATGACTGAACTATGCGAGCTACTAATAACCGACATAAAATCACATGAGCTAAATGTGCAGTCCAATGTATACTCCCCATCCAGAGGACCCAATACACCAGGCCAAATGTGTAGAGGCATACTGGCGTGATCACTAAACTGATGTTGCCCACAGAGGGGACTTACACCTACGTGGCTCGTAGTTTTGGTACTATATGGGTACGCTGAAACCCTAGTCCAACTCGGTATTATGCTAATCCCAATGAATTAAGTGGTTAACTGGTTATGACGTATTTCTGTAAATACTGGATAGCTCGAAACTGAACATGCAACCTGAGAATGCAACAATTAATTTGATAATAATGCATTCATAAATTGGGGCATGTAAAACTGAATAACTGAAATAACTGACCTAGCATGTGTAATTCAAGAACTAAAGAAATACATAGCTAGGGTTCTGAAATTCATGCGAGAAATGATGTAATAACATGATAATCTGATTTGGAACATTTAATGACTAATTCATGATGATCTGTTGATATTCTAGATACCCTAGGTATGTTCATAATCATGGAATCAAGAATCTGACTGAATTCTAGGGACCTAATGGGCGAAAGGAACCCACTGGTGAAATCCCACATACCTGGTGACGAATTGCACGGAGAAATCTTTCGATTTCGGGGCTGGAACTGATGGAACCTAGCTGCGTTCTTGAACTAGGGTTCTTGAACTCTCTTCTTCTCTTACGCTCTAATTTTTCTAAGTTTGATTAATGATTTTGACTAAGGTAAGTTCTAGTTATGTTTCTAGGCTTAAGCTGACTAAAACCTTATGATTTAGGGTCTAAACGACGTATCTTAGGAGTTAAACGAAATAGGTAAAGACCAAAAGACCCCTGAATTAACTGTTGTCGGAGTGATCGACGGATTGGACTGACGGGCCGTAGGTCAATCGAAGGTCCGTCGATTGGAGTCGTCGATCGAGTCTGCCTGATAGGGCTTCACTAAATCGAGCATAACTTTTCACTCGAAGGTCAGATTTTAACAAACTCAGCGGCGTTGGAAACAGGATTCGATTATCTATCATATCATAGGTTATGGGACACACAATTATTTTTGTTCTAAAAGTTATGACCATCTGAAGTTTATCCATCAACAATTTTCAACTAACTGGCTGCTGACCCTCATCTAAGGTCAGAACTACAGACCGTGGACCAAATGACGGTCCGTGCTTGTCGATCGTAGTTTGTGTTAGAGTCTGGGTAAAGGAGGTCTCTATCCACGGACACAGACCACGGACCGTGGTTTGATCTACAGATCGTGGGTCTGTCCGTGAGTCGGGACTTAGCCAATTTTCTGAGCTGGGTCTGGGAGGGGTTTCAGTGGTGAACCATGGACCAATAGCACGGGCCGTGGTCTGACCTACGGTCCGTGGATGACAACCGTGGGTTGCCCCTGGAACTTCTCAAAATCTGCATTCTTGGTCTGTTTCGAATACGGGGTGTTACAAGCATCCTCTAGTCCTAGAATCGTATAACACCTCCTACAACATCTGGTTCGGCGGTATGAGGCAGTAGGGTTGGGTGCCATTCTGGAACTAGACCTAGTTGTTCCTGTGGTACTGGTGGAACTGGAGCTGGCTGCTCCTATTGTACTGGTGGAACCTGAGCTGGTGCCGGGACCTGATGTACACCACTATTTTGAGCTGGGGGCTCCTTGTTTTAATTTCATATGGTTTTTGACCCTTCTAACAATTTTGCCACCTCTTGTTGTGTATGATTGTGGCTGTTCTTGTGCAAATTTGAGTATCAGGTATGATCAATACCGATGACTTAAATAGTATTTTTAATTGAACAAAAATGAATGTGCGGCTACGATGAGGCCAAATGAGGTTGCATAGATAATATGTGAACTTTTTGCATATCGTTGTAACTAGACGATTATTGAATGAGTCTCTTGTAATAAACATTGCACACTAGCGAAAGTATGGAGTCTTGTTTGATATTGGTGCCAATACCTTGTGTGATGAGCTTACCGTGAACCATGTGTGATGACACCTAGAATTTGCCCCGTTGGTCCGGTTGACTAAGTGATGCGAGCTCTTGAAATGATCTTGGGCAATAATTTTGAAGAGTGAAACAATTTGACATTATACCTCTTTTGTGGCCTACCTTGTGAGTGTGTGAACTTTGCTTGAACACCCTTTGAGCGTTACCCTTTTCTTGGAAGAAACTTGATGCAATTGTGACCCCTCTTTATCCATTCACCTATAATCCTCATGAAGTGTGGTTTGTTTGAATAACCAACTAAGGCCAAAAGCCTAAGTTGGGGGTGTGGTGAAAAGAGAATGTAAGTCAAGAAGTGCAAAGAAATCCCCCTTGATCCATGGTTTTGAGAAAGATGGAACCCCTCCATACAAAAAAGAAGAGAGAAAAAGAAAAGAAGAATGAAAAAGAAAAAGAACGAAAAAGTTGTGAAATAAAGTTGTGAAGGTTGCATAAGAAATGGGGTGTCTGGTATTCCATGAGAAGTGAATAATGGGGCGAATTTTGAGCATGAATTAGAATGTTGAAGAAAAGGAAAAAAAAGTGATGTTCATACCACATTTCATGAGGATAGCAAACACTGAGCCTAAATGACCATACCTTTATACTCAGCCCCATTACAAGCCTTGAAAATACCTTTTAGATCATGAGTGAGATGAATCAAATGTGATTGGAAAATAAGGGCAAAACTATGGAAGAAGTCATGCATGTGTTCATCTTTGTAAGTGTGAGAGTCGTATGTGATTTCAGAGCTATAAATTGTTGAACAAGTGTGTGTGAATATGGAATCATCTTTGTGTGAGGGCATTTGAGTACCTTTGTTGAGCTTGAACTTGCATTTGAAGCAAGTATTGTGAACTTGAGAATCTTTGATAATGATGAGTCACAACTTGAATCTTTGAGTGCACAATTGATCCTTGCATGAGTAAGTTGACTCTTGTTGTGTGCATTCAAGATTGAGTCTTGTGTAGCATTGTTTGAGACATACTTTTTGAACTGGTGAACTTGAGTTTTACTTGAGGACAAACAAAAGGTTTTAAGTTGGGGGTGTTGATGAGTCCGAGATTTGGACTCACTTAGTGTCCTCAAATGCTTATTTTGTGCCAATAACTAATGGAAAATTCTTGATTTTCTGGTATTTGGATTGAGGAACAAAGCAAGGACACTAATGTGTAAAAAGGAACGAAGCGTGCTGAAAGAATGAAGAAAAGCAAGCCTGGAGATCATCAAGTCCACTTGGCAAGTCGCCGAACGACTTCTTGACTGCCTAAAGTTCCAGTGTGCCAAACCCTGAAGGAAAGAACCAAGTTGGCGAGAGAAAGGAGCAGTCGGTGGATCGCCGAGTGGTTCCGCGATGATGTGTTGGATCACTTAAAGTTACAGACCTTGAGGATGCTGAAGGCCAAGGCAGAAGGGCGGTGGAAGTGACCAAAGGGCGGATATCCGAGTGAATCGACGAGACCGACTTACTTCGCCGAGTGACTCTTCGCAACACATTTTTGGCGACTATAAATACATTTTTAAACATTTACTTATCTATCTTTTATCTAGCATTGAATCATTATTCATTCTGAATAGTATCTGTGTTCATATTTTGAGAGTTTTCTTTTGCTTTGAAGAATTGAAGTTTTTCACTTTTGAGAAATAAAAGTGGGTCTTTGAGATTCTTTGAATTGGACCATTGTAAGGACGAAATCAATCTTACCCAGTTGATGGAAACTCAATTTGGTAACGATTTTTATCTTTTTATAATGTCTAGCTAAAACCCCAATTCTTGGGGTGTGATTATGTGATTATGGGCTGATTTAGTTTATGGGTATTGCTAATTGTTAGTTTAAATGTTGTTTAGATGTGAGTTAAATCATTAATTGTGGTTTAATTTAAGCATTATAGTTGCAAATATAGTTCTACCCTTGAGAGAGAAGTTTTAAAACTAAACTTATGGATTAATGGTGTAACGACTCGGAAAATGATAGAGTGAAACTAGAGCCTCACATGTGAGTTTGGAGT
>NW_006239137.1:480241-482473 GCF_000226075.1 Solanum tuberosum | reverse complement strand
CCAGTTGATGGAAACTCAATTTGGTAACGATTTTTATCTTTTTATGATGTGTAGCTAAAACCCCAATTCTTGGGGTGTGATTATGTGATTATGGGCTGATTTAGTTTATGGGTATTGCTAATTGTTAATTTAAATGTTGTTTAGAAGTGAGTTTAGTCATTAATTGTGGTTTAATTTAAGAATTGTACTTGCTAAAGCAGTTCTACCCTTGTGTTTTTGGCTTTCTCGAAAGAGAGATTTTAAAACTAAGATTATTGATTGATGGTCTGTATGTATTGGGTTGTCATGGGTTCAGCTCGAGAGAGTGAATCCTAAACCCTTTTCCACAAATTCAGCTCAAGAGAGTGAATGGACTAAAGTGCAGGCGGTTCTTATTTTGCATACTTGTCGATGTTCGAGATAAATCAACTTGATTCGGGGTAAATTGTTCGAGAGAAACTTTATATCCTCTATAGTCTAGCTTACTCACTAATAACTAGCTATTTTTTAATAGTTGTAATTATCCATTATTCTACATTAGCCTTTAATCGAATCATGCACATCCCAAGAACTCGTCTCACTATTGTTATTTCGTATTGTTTGCTGCTGTTGTAGTTGATAATTTCAAACCAAAACCCCCCTTGTTTGACATTTGTGTCACCTCCTGATTTGAATTATGTTTTTATTCGAAAACTTCTATTCTTATGGCTGATTTGACCATGTTCACACTTTCCTATTGAATCTTAAACACGTACCGCTCCCTATTGGATTCGACCCCAACTCATTTAGTTGGGTTATATACTAATTAATGGTCGTTGACGCTTAGAATTGGATGAAGTGTCTTTGAAACTTTATTAATCACATGCTCGTACATTCCATGCACTGACGCCATTTGGCCTGTATCTTTCATGATGCATATACATATAACAAGAATCATTAACCAGCGTTTCGTTGATCTAGCTGAGTTCCAGATTTGTTGGTTCTAAAGGATCCCTTCTTTATTTTCCAGTATTTCAGTTTGTTAGGATTATTGGGGGTCTTGTCCCGACATCCCTCATAGTATTAGAGGCTTCATAGATAGATAGGCAATAGTTCACGAGTCTTGTTCATTTCAATTGTTATGTTTTAGAATTGAGTTGCCTCTTTGTCTAGTGAATCTTTTATTTCTAAGATATTCTGACTCTAATTTTTAGACAGTGGAGTAAAGTTTAACTTTTGAGTTTATTCTATGTTGAGTAAGTCTTCCGCTAAGAGTTAAGCCAGGCCAAGGGTTCGCTTGGGGCCAACAATGGTTCTCGAGTAGGATGTAGGCTCAGGGTGTGTCCATAAAGTCTATTTAGAATTTGAGAAATAATACATTAAATAGATCATAATATGCCGAATAATCCTAAATAACAAAATTCAGGGCTCATCTATACATATATATCCATGCATCTTGAATAGCCAATCGATGGGATTGGAGAACTACTCATGCAATACACATGTACAATGACTGATTATTTACTGCATAAACTTATACAAACCTAACTCAGATGGAGAGTCTACTGTTAGTTTAAGTCAAGGGAAAATCACCCTAGTTACATTGATCAAATCGCATAATACTCTGTTAAGGAGAGTTAATACAGATTATCAAAACTAGCGATTATATACATAGTGACTTGTATTAATTTCATCCGATATGGAGGAAGGTCTAAGCCGACACATGAAACTGATACTTCACTACAATCCAATCTTGGCAATCAAGGTAAGGACCCCTATAGCCAAATATGACCAAAAACTGATATAACGATCCAAAAATATTTCTTACTAGGTCGTTCTTATGAATCTACCAAATTTCAAACCAGAGTCCCTTTTTTCAAATTTCAAAACTATGATCAATTTGGTTGAAAACCTTGTTTGGCCAAATTAGAATTTAAATTTTTTCCGTTCAAAAATTCTTATCACATATCATCATTTGTGAAATAGATATACGAATCAAGAACAAAGAACAAAAAAAATTCTAAAACTATTTACATTATCTGAATACTATTTTCCAAAAATCAGCATATTTATGTATACATTGAATATTAAAATTCAAAACATACCTTATAGATATTAATGCATCTTGAACAACAAATTTTGAAAAAAAAAATCACCCATGCAACATACATATATGGTGTCAGATATTCACTCCAATAAATTTAGAACAGGAGCTAACTCAGATGGAGAGTATATTGTTAATTTAAACCAAGTGAATATCATTATCCCTAGATC
>NW_006239137.1:479383-479951 GCF_000226075.1 Solanum tuberosum | reverse complement strand
AAAAATAACTTCATCTAAACGACCTCAAATTGCCAAATCACTTCATAACTATGAATATTTTTAATTTGACTGTTTCTGATGAACCTACTGAATTTCAGATCAATTAGAGTTTAAAAATAATATTAATCTCCAAAGTTATGATCAAATTCAGATTGAAACGATTTAAGAAAAATAATCAGATCCATATCCTTATCATATATCAATTCATGTTAACTCATCATGTGTAATCATGTACCACATTTAACATAAATAAAACTGATATAAAGGATTTTATTATCACATTTTAATTCCAAAGAGCGACGTAAAAACCATTTTAAGGGCCTCAAAACTATAACCACATAGCAATGAGTATTTCTTACTAGTCTATCACCAATGAACTTACCAAATTTCCGGTCAATTGGAGTCTATAAAAAATATTTCCAAAGCTATGACCAAATTCAAATTCAAGTGGTTTAAAGTATCTTTAGGAATTAAAACAATATGACTTTATCATATTCAGATCAAATTTTAATATGACAAACTACCTAAAACCCATCTAAATAATTTTCGATGGAACCATCAAATTTCA
>NW_006239137.1:464863-479228 GCF_000226075.1 Solanum tuberosum | reverse complement strand
TCGATATCTCTTCTCATGAATTAATTAAGCATTACTAGTATTTTAAGGTAAATCAACATTTACGTAAATAAATATTTACCACTAATATTCACTTAGAATAATTTATACTTGATGAATTGAGGATGTTCTAATGACTCAAATACATAGATCATTTTAGTGAATCCTATTTATTAATCATAATTCTCAATTCATCTATTACAAAATATATAATCACATGTATAAAGTCTAAAGAATTTTCAACGATTTCAAATAAATAAATCGCTTAAGTGATAACTATTTATTAACCAAAAAATTCTTAATTTATACAAATTGATATATATGTAATGAATAACATGCTAAAATAATTATTGAACAAAAAAAGAAAAAAAAATAATTCAATTGACCTCAATAGTGACTACCACCACCACCTAACAAGGTTCGGAGTCAACAATTAGTCAAGAACAAAATTTATAAAGTTCAAAAAAAAACTTCACAATCAGTTCAATGATAATTTGTTCATCAACAACCTCTATGATTCCCTTTCTTATCAAGCTTTGCAAATTTGATGGACTAATAAGAAACAACCCAAAAACAATTGCAACTAGCCGCCGAAAAAGAAAATCAATTACATGTGCAGAAGTTCGTACTTTCATTTATTAAATAAAACAAATCCATTGAACTTTAACTTTTCTTTTAACTAATGAAAAGATTTCAATTTGGGTTCCATTAATTTAAAAATAAAGGACTTCGAATAATCATTAGGAAAAATATTTACTATTGCTGCCCATTCCCATGTGAAAGTGAAAAACTGTCGCCAACACATTTTTCACTATTGATCATCTCAAAATTTAAGAGCGTATGTACTTTAGTCTACGAATCAAAAACCTTCAAGTTTCATCTGATTCATTCTTGTTGAAAAACTATATGCACAGCGGAAGCATACCATAATCATACAACTTACATAAATAATAGACAACACATTGTTTATACTATAACAAGTACAATCATGTTAGGGCATATAAACTTTTTGAATTTAATTCAGAATTACCTCTTGAAGCATGAGCTGATACCTTCAAGTGAATCCACAAGCTAGTTGACAAGCTAGAAACTTCAAGCAAATTCATAAGCTAGTCCACAAACTAGACCACAGTTCTACGGTCTTCTACAGTGATCCCAAGTTCACTTCCGAACCCTCTCAATACTTGGGTGGACAAGTATTTTATGGAAAAAATTATCTTTTTCAAGGGCTAGAAGAATCCCTATTTATAGAGATTTGTTCTTAGTCCAAGGAAAAGGAATACCATGTCTTTCCTTAGAATAGAAAGACATGTACATCTCCCTTTCCTTAGAAAGAAAAAGTGATGTCCTTCTTCCTTTCCTTAGAATAGAAAAAGTGATATACTTCTCCCTTGCATTAGAACATAGAAAGATACATACTTCTTCCTTTCCATAGAATAGAGAAAGACACATACTTCTCCTTTTTCCCTTTACAATAAATTCTGAGTTCTAGATAAATATGGGAACGGTATAGACCACATAATTAATTACTGAGGCTTCCTATTATGAATATAATTCCAAATAATTAATTTTAATTATTCTTACCATAATAAGTTACAAATCATTCCACTAGAAATTCGTAATTGCACTCATCTATTTATATTTTGAAATTCCCCATGAGACACATATGTAATTCCCCATGTTAAGATTACAGATACTAATTAATAAATTAAATTACTGACGAACTTAATTCAATGATCAATTTCCTTTAGAGCATTGCTTAACTTATTTCATGTGTCGGATTCTTAAATCCACTTGCAAGGTGTTACACGATGAAAACATTTAAGCTTCTCAAAAAGGCATATCATCAATCTCTATATCGAGACATGGATTACATCAACTAACTTATTATTTCAACAATATATATTATCATCATCCAATCTACCAGGAATATTGACCCATCTTAGAATCTCACCTTTTAATAAATCAAAACGATGATTAACATATACACATCATAATAGTTATATCAGGATTAAGAATATAAGTATATTTAATTGTTTAGAGGATATGTTTTTGTCAGTCAGTCTAAAGCAACTATGTCTACTCGGTCTCGTTCAATACATACAAAATGCACTAGCACAAGAAGTTGAAACTATACCATTCCCATAATCAAGATAAACTACATATAATCTTGTGCTACAATCGTACCGATGGCATGTCCAATTTCCATCTTAGATTGTGAACAAAAAAACTTTATACTTATAAGAACCGATGATTTAATCCTCTGTGTATAAGCTTAAACTCTATACACTAAATCATCTACTATATAAGTAAACAAGCACCATAAACGAATATATGATCTATTAAAATAAATAAATAATTATTCTATAATAAATACTATATCTAAATACGTGGTTTATAGTATATATCCCAGCAGACATGCTATGCATTCTATTCCCAAGCTATAATCGGGAGGTATGGGGCCTATTGCCTATATTTATACGTATGAGACACAGATGGCCACAAGTTGGTGAATATGATGCAGGTTCGCTACCAGAAAGCACCACAATTGCTAGCATTTGGTTGGGTATGTCATGCATTTGCATCTATATATTTACATATATATATATATATATTCACGACATACGATTATACGAGCATACCATGCATATTTAAGTAGTAGGGGGATAAAGGTCAGCCATGGAGATTATTTGGGTTTCACTTTCAGGTGGTATCTTTATTACCCTTTTACAGTAAATGTTATGATTTTACTTTTCGCTTTACATACCAGTACATTTTTATTCGTACTGACGTCCCTTTGCCTGGGGACGCTGCTTTTTGTTTTGTGCGAGCAGGTACAGGCAGGGACTCTAATCGACCCACCCGCTAGGATTCAGGTTCAGCTGTGAGTTGGTAAGCTCCATCTTATCCTGGGGCTATCAGAGGATGTTTACTTTTGTTGTACAGTTTGGGTATAGTCGGGGTCTTGTCCCGACAGTCCTTATGTCACTCATAGAGGCTCTTGTGGACACAATATTCTGGGTTTTTATTTTGTATGTTTCAACCTCCAGCCAATAGTCTTCGCATGTATATATAGGTTTGTGTGTAAGTAGGTATGTTTTCGGTTGTGGCCTCATCGGCTAGATAGTACATCTTTATTTTTGGTTTGTCTACCATTGTTTGTATGGTTATTCTCTTTCAGGTCATGATCTCTGGGTCCAGGCTGCACTTTTTAGAGGTTGTGCTACCCAATCTTTTTGCGACACAAGATTGGTTTAGCTAGTATGTTTCAATGGGTAACTCGATATATTAGGGTATCGAGTGCCAGTTATGGCCCCTATTTCGGGGTGTGACAACATACCTCGATTTGGCAAAACAAATCCTCGATTCACAATAAACCTGGATCGTTCTCCCTTTTCTCCTATTTTCTCTTCTTGGAAACTCTTCTAAAACCCTAAGCGTAGTTTAGGATTATGAAAACTGACCCAAATCAGTTTAGACCCCTAAATTCTTACTAACAATGTTTGAAGTTGAAGGGGTAAGGAAAAGACCAAAATACCCCTCATTAATTTGCATCACTTTCCTTAACTAGACAGGCTGACTTCAAATGGGCATATCTCCCTCACCGGAACTCTAAATTCAGCAAACTCGGTGGCATTGGAAAGAGGATTCAACGACCTTTCATTTGATATCTTATGGGCCACCTAACTCATTATGTACTTAAATTTATGGTCATTTGAAATTGACCCAAAACTTAAAGGAACTTAGGAATGACTTGAATGAATTCTCTATAGTTCTTTTTTGAACTTAAGGTGATACATCTAGTGACCTTAACACTTAATAAAATGTAAATTCCTCAGTAAAATCTTACTCAAGATGAAGAATAATTGGAGTTTTAGCTCAAAAAAATTTCGGGGTGTTACACTATGTCCCCCTTGTGATCATTCGTCCTCAAATAACGGCTAGACTGGGTATGCAACAGGGTTACTCTTACTAAGGTCTGAGTCTAATGGTATGCTCCTACTATATTCAAGCTTAATACTCTAACAACTCCATGGACTACTACTGACCATCTTCATAAGAAGTTCTCATTCTCTCATTACCTCTGTCATACCAACTAAAATTTCCGGTATTACTACTAGGAACCAGCTAGGGGCTCTAATTTAACTATTTATCATAGTAAAACTATCATGCCCCGAGGTTACCCCCTTGACGTAAACACGGGACCTAGGATCACGAGTGATCCCAAGCTAACCCTGAACTAACATAACATAATTAGTAAGACTTTAGGGGTATAAACTGATTTGGTTCAGTTTTTACAATCCTAAAATACGTTTAGGGTTTTCAGAGGAGTTCAAGAGGAGAAAAGAGGAGAAGTTCAAGGCGTTCATCAAGATTCTTGAGATTTGTCGAGGAATTCCACCAAGGGTTTGATCCCTAAGAGGTATGTAAGCATTCATAGTGATGGGTTAGTTCACCCACATGCCAATCATGAGTCATTTTACGAATTTCACACATAAGATTTGGTATATTGAGTTCTTGATCAATTCTTGTTGATTTTCTTGAAGTTTGAGTTTTGTTCTTTGATTATGAGGTTTCGTTGAGTTGTTGTGATGAGATATTTTGTTGGAGTATCATTATTGAGTAATTTAGGGTGATTCTCATTGTAATTATGATGGGCCTAAGAATCCAAAAGCGTTTGAGGGGAATCGTTTGATTCTAGGAGAGTTAGACATGAAATTAAAGTAAGAAAATTGGTTAAAGACTGGGCGTAGGAGTGGAGCGACGTGCCACTCAGTGTGCCCCAAACCACCATCACTAGTTTTGGGCTTGGTGCACCACGCCACTCAGTGCACTAGGGTCGCTAGGTCCCCTACCATTCCAACTTTCTTTCGGCGTAAGTTCCCTAGAATCGGACCCATATTCTCTATCTAATATATACACTTAAACTCTTCATTAATCCTTGAAAGATCATACATATCAATGTCATAACTCTTGAATTCATAATTCAAATTCAATATAGAGTTAAGAGTAAAGTTCGAGGAAGTTCTTTTTGACTCATTTGAGAAGTCTTTTGCAAACTTTTAAAACTTGTTTAAAGACTTGAGTACTTGAACTTGAGCATGAGGAGAGTTGAGTTTCATTTACCAAAATGAATATATGGAACAAAGTATTCCTTAGAGTAAAGGGTTTTACATCTAAAATGGGAGGAAACTTTGATTTCCAAATGAGTTATGAGGAGTTTTGAGTACTATTTCTGTTAAGAGAAACCTTTTGAGTAATAATCTCAAATTTTTAGGATAAGGAAATGCTTTTAAACATATGAGCTGAGTATATTTTGGGAGTAGTATTGAGCACCGATATGGGGACGAGTTCAAACAACTCAAAGTACTCATAAACCATGTAGCCAACGTCAATAGAAAGAGTTAGACTTTTTAGATGATTCCTTATTGCTTTTTAAGCATAGATTAGTTGATCCACTTAGCTAAGTATGTCTTATACTCCGGCAAGGTATAGGACAGTTATGGAAGCATGGGCGAGATGTTGTATCATCACATAGCTCATAGTGATGGTTGTAAGTTAGAGAATCTCCCAGATTGAGTTATTTTTGTATCTTTACATACAAATTGAGTTATTATTGTATTCTTAAATACTTTGAGCTATTATCTACTATTTTGAAAGATTTCTTTATAATACATATTTATTATTACTTTATATTTAATTGAGTTGAGTGTCCCTGAGTTTTAGTATCCTTGAGTACTTTTAAGTTGTATAAATTTTGAGTATATTTGAGATTTCCTTGATTTGAGGTCGAGTTGTGTAAAACGAACAAATGAAACTAGAGCCTAACTAGTGTGTCTTTGAGTTGATGTGGGGTTTGAGGGTGTAAAATGTTGTCTCGAACTATGGTTGGGGGGTTTAGGGGTTAAAAGTCAAGGTACGACTCCCCAATGACCACCCTAGGGGTCCTTGAGGAGGACCCTAAAGACTAACCCCCAAAAATCCCCAAATAGCAAGACCTTGTGAACCATGGATGGGACCTATGAGGCATAGGTCCATCCACGCCTCATGGTCTTGCTCCGTAGGTCAAGGTCCCATTTGGCTAGCCTCTAAACCAAACCACGGAAGGCCAGGATGGCCCGTGGTCCCACCCATGGTTCGTGGGTGGGTGGTCGTGGTTCACACCTGTGTGTGCTGTCTTAATTCAGCCAAGGTGAGGGCAAGTTGGTAAATTTATTTTAAGTTGAGTTGATTTAATGGACGGTTATTTTGGGTTAATTATGGTATTTTAAGAGTATTAAAAGTATTAAACTCTATTTTCCAATTCATTATTTCAAAACCCAAATTAGAACCCACCTCTCTTCTCAAAAGTTCTCTCTCTAGAGACCTCCATTCGAGGTGAAGGATTCAAGCTTCCAAGGTCAAGACTTCAAGTTTTTCAAGGTATTTTCGTGGATTTCTTCCATTAAAGGTATGGTAGTCTTCATCCTTGACTTAGTTTCTTTGAAGGATCCAATTTCAAAGTGACTTCAAATCTTCCCCTAAAACCCTAGTTTTCAATCCATGCATGGGTTCGATTCCAAATGATTTTTAAAGGCTTTATTGCATTGATTTATGAATGAATTGTGGATTTAAAGATGAATTAAGATGATTTCTTCCTAGAACCCATGTTTTCCCCCAAATTCCTAAATTGTGATTTGTGATTGGGAATTGATTGATTATGCAAGTATGTTGAATTGTTGATCTTTATATTGAATTAAGTGATTCAATCATGTCAATTTCCTATTCTATTGTATTAGATTGGATTTGTGGGTTGATGTTGCTTCATAGCCGTAAGGGGAAATTTCATGAAGGATTATGTATGATTATGATGAGAAGTTTATGTGTGTGATCTCAATGAATGTGTTATGATCATGCTTAGAATCTAATTGTGTTATGATTGAAGGTTATTTCTCAATTAACACTCATGAATGTTGATGCTATATGTGAAAGGTTATTCTCACATACTCACACACACTCATGAATGACTAATGAATGAAGTTCTATGATAATGTTAATGATGATGAGTTGATTGAAAGGCTATTCTCTAATTTTACTCTAATGAATGATAATGACATGTTGTGAAAGGACTTTCTCACAATATGGGGATTCCTAGGTGAAAGGCTATTCTCATCTTTGAATATATAAGCTTTCCAATGAATGAATGTTGGGTTTGGGATGGATGTCCTAACGTGAGTTGAGGTAGGGTATCTAGTAACAATCTCTTATCCCATAATGAATGAATCTAATGAATGTTAACTACTCCGTGGGGAATAATTCTAAGTACCTAGTGGATAGTGATATGAGATGGAAGCTCTCACGTGAGTTGAGGTGGGGTGTCTAGTAGTAATCTCCATATCCCTTAAACTATGTGCCCACATAGGTCTAGCTAGTGGATCCACTTAAACTAAAAACAATGGTCCTACCTTAGGCAAGTAGGAATCCCTTATCCGGTGAGGGTGACACCGGGATTCCATGAATTGCTCACATGGCCTATGTCGGTTAAGGCTTACCCCCAAAAAGAATGGTAATGAACCATGGCTTCTCAAGAATGCACTACTTAGTGTGGGTGGTAGTATGGGATGCCATCCATGTATTGCACAAGTAGTCTTTGAGAGGGGTTGTGGTATGTTCCTTTATAATGTTAAATGAAATGAATGTGCTCTTATGATGATGATATGAGAATGTTGGTTAATGTCTAATGAATGAAGGTGCTCTTAATGTAATGAAGCTAATGAAGAATGTTGACTTATGCTTAAATGTAATGATGTATGCTATACTTGGATTGTATTATGAGTTACTTCCTGGTCATGACTTAATGATTATGAATGTGCCTTGTCTATGGTGGCTTCAAAGAGTACTTAGTGTCAGTAGTAGTACGAGATGCTACTTATACATTGCACAAGTATGACTTAGAGTTGTCCTAGATGATGGTCCTTATGTGTGGATATGACTTATGTAATGCTTATGTCTCTTATGTATGAGTATTGTGTAAAGATGGAAAAGTTGAATGGTAAGTTCACGTTTGGTGACCTTAAAGTGGTACTATAGTGTGGATGGTGGTATGGGACGCTATCCATACATTGCACAAGGTATAACTTGAGGGTTACTTGAGGTGAAGGCTTAATGTGAAGGTAATGGTTTATATGATGATTTTTTTGTAATGTGGTTAAATGACTTTTATGTTGGTTATGGTTGAATATTATGCCTCTTATGCTTCAGTTCATGAAGTTTTCTCAAAGTGGCATATATCATGACTTTCAAATAAAATGTCCGTTTTAAGCATGATTTTGCATGGCTATCATACTTTGTACTTAATTGTTCTAACCCATTTTTCTTAATGTTTACTACAAGTGTAGGTTCCGGCATTTGAGTGATTCTCTCTAGTTGAAGCTTGGATTTGATATTCTCCAAGACTAAGTGGTATGTCCTCATAGATCGAGGACAAGTGTTTTGAAGTTTCCATTCTTTCATGTAATAGACATTTGTTGGTCTTTTGATTGTAAAGGGCCGTGTCCCTACTTAGTTTTCAAGATGTTGTTTTAGATGGACATGTGAGACAATAGACTTTCGCTTTCTTTTTATGTTTTCGATTATTGATTTATAAAAGAAAAGTTTTAAATTTTGCACTATTTCTATATAAGTATCTTAAGCAAGAAACACTATAAGGCTTGTATGAGACTCCTTCGGGGACATGTACGTCGTGTCGCTCCTAGGGGGTATCCCCGGGTCGTGACAAACATGGTATCTGAGCACAAGATTTTTGAAATGGTTCTTAGGATTGATGTCTCACAAGCCACATCTAGTAGAGTCTTGTTCATCGGTGTGAGTCGCGACACATCTATGAACGAGAGGCTATAGGACGTTACGAAGTTACGCTTCTTTCATATTCTTGAAGTCGTGCCTTAGAGTTTAGCTCTATAAGTGTCCTTTTCCTAATCCTTCTCATGTGTTTATAGGATATGAATACAAGAAGGACGCCCGCAAGAAGAGTGGAAGAGGAGAATGTGAATGAGGGAGTTCCTCCCCAAGGTCCTCAAGGTGACTAAGTTCCTCAAGACAATCAAGTTTCGCTTGATGCTCCGACCATGACTAATGAAGAGATTAGGTTGGATTTTCTAACCTTAGCCCAAGCTATAACGGCCCAAGTTAATAGAGATGTGGGGCCGAGAGTGAATGCTATTGAGAGCACTATGGCTTCTAGGTTAAAAGACTTTGTGAGGATGAATCCTCAAGTATTTTTTTGTTCCAAAGTGGGAGAGGTTCCCCAAGACTTTTTGGATGAGATGTATAAGATAGTCAATGCTATGGGGGTGACTTCTAGAGAAAAAGTTGAACTAGCTTCTTATCAATTGAGGGATGTTGCCCAAGTTTGGTTCACTAAATGGAAAGGCAATAGGTCTATAGGAGCGGGTCCTATAGAATGGGAGCAGTTTAAGAAAGCATTACTTAGTAAGTACTTTCCCCGTGAGAAGAGGGAGGTTAAGGTGGAGGAATTTATCAACCTTAGGGAAGGTAGCATGAGTGTGGAGGAGTATTCCTTGAAATTTACCCTATTGTCTAAGTATGCTCCATCTTTGGTGTCCAACCCTAGGGATGAGATGAGTAGGTTTGTGACCGGTATATACCTGACCTAGTTAAAGAAGAGTGTCGTACGACGATGCTCCATGATGACATGAACATTTCTAGGCTTTTTGTCTATGCTTAATCTATTGAGGAGTCCAAACTTGAGAGAAAGAGTAGAAAGATGAAGAGGTTTAGGTCCGATGAACAAAGTCAACCAAGGTCTAAAAAGAGGTTTTACAACCAAGATCCTACTATGGTCAACAATAATAGGGTGTCTAACCCTAAATCTCAAGGGGGGAATGGAAGTGGTTCTTCTTTTTAAAGATCTATATGTGCCAAGTGTAGGAAGCAACATTTGGGTAAGTGCCTTGCTGGCACGACTGGGTGCTTTGGGTGTGGGAACACTCATGGAAAAATGAAAAGAGACCAAACAAACTTCTTTTTATGGCCCGGATCCTAATGCTCCAAAGAAGAATTGTTTCTATGTGCTTCAAGCTAACAAGGACAAAAGAGCTAATCCAGATGAAGGTACCGGTAAGTGATAATTCCTTATAGTTGTGAAGGTTGTGTTGAGGTTCCTATGTTGTTGTCATGTTAACCTTAGTTGGGTTTTCTCCTAAGTGGGGGATAGTATGTTGAATAGTAAGATTTTTGAGAGTTTCGATATCCTTATCTCATTCTTCTATTCTTATTAAAGCTTGAGACCAAGAGTTCCTTGTAGCTTGTTTCATATTTTGGAGTCATGTGTGAATATGTGTTTCCATGGTCTCCTTGTGTTATGCATGTTCTTAATGAGTTTATGTTTGAATGAGAAAATGAGTTTCTATGAGTTATGTCCCTCATGTTGATTTGCATTTAGTATGAGTTGTCTATATGCTGCATGAGGTTGAATTGTTGAACATGCTTAATATGTTTTTATGAAGAAATTGCATAATGTGCTTAATGATGTTATGATTAGCATGATATGAGTTGGAGAAGGTAATTCCTCCAATGTAATGAGAAATGTTGAAGTTATGTTGCGTAATGAGTTTGTAGATGCAGTTCCTACTTTCTTGTGTTGCATTGAGCTTATTGATGTGGAGTTGATGTTTACTCCTAGTTTTGTGCTTTTGTTTATGATGTTGCATGCATGATGGGCTGCTAGTCTTGAGTCGTTAACCCCTTAATATGTTTAAAGTGTTATTCGAGGACGAATGTTTCCAAGTGGGGGATACTGTAATGACCCGTAAAATGAATAAGTGAAACTAGAGACTAACTAGTGTATCTTTGAGTTGATGTGGGGTTTGAGGGTATAAAATTTTGTCCCAAGCTATGGTTGAAGGGTTTAGGGGTTAAAAGTCAAGGTACGACTCTCCAAGGACCACCCTAGAGATCCTTGAGGAGGACCCTAAAGCCTAACCCCCAAAGCTCCCCAAATCTGCCTTAAATAGCAAGACCTTGTGAACCAAGGATGGGACCTACAGGGCGTAGGTTCATCCACGCCTCGTGGGGATCCTAAAAAATTCAAAGAAATTAGATCCTAAAAAATGTTCGTAAGTATCAACATCCATCACAAATACAGATTGCCAATGGTAGTAATTTACCCATTACCAAGGTTGGGGACATTACTCCAACTTTCAAGAATGTTTTTGTTTCACCAAAGCTCTCAACTAGTCTTATTTCAGTTGGAAAATTGGTAGATAACAATTGTGATGTGAATTTATCTCATAATGGTTGTCTTGTGCAGGATCAGGTGTCGGGGAAGATAATCGTGAAGGGGCCTAAAGTTGGACGATTGTTTCCTATACACTTTTCCATTCCTCCTGTTCTATCTTTTGCTTGTACTTCTACTGCTAGTAAAACTGAGGTTTGGCATAAGCGTCTAGGACATCCAAATTCTGTTGTGTTGTCTCATTTATCAAATTCTTGTTTATTGGGAAATAAAAATAAATTTTCAGTAGCTTCCATTGATTGGTCTACTTGTAAATTAGGCAAAAGTAAAACTCTTCCTTTTCCTAATTTTGGTAGTCGTGCTACAAAGTGTTTTGATGTCATTCATAGTGATCTTTGGGGCATTTCACAAATTATTCTCATGCTCATTTCAAATACTTTGTGACATTCATAGATGATTATAGTCGGTTTTACATGGGTGTATTTTCTTCGATCCAAATCTGAGGTATTTTCCATGTTCAAGACATTTTTGGCTTACATTGAGACTCAATTTTCTACATGCATCAAATTATTAAGATCTGATTCTGGTGGAGAATATATGTCTTATGAATTCAAAAAATTCTTGCTTGACAAAGGGATTGTCTCACAACACTCTAACCCATATACACCACAACAAAATGGAGTTGTTGAACAAAAAAATCGGCATCTTTTAGATGTCACTCGTACTTTATTGATTGAGTCATCTGTACCATCTAAATATTGGGTGGAAGCTTTGTCTACTTCTGTCTATTTAATTAATAGATTGCCATCTAAAGTGCTAAATCTTGAGTCTCCATATTTTCGTCTTTATCACCAAAATCCTAACTATAGTGATTTTCATACATTTGGTTGTGTTTGTTTTGTGCATTTGCCTCCTTCGCAACTCAATAAACTTTCTGTACAATCTACTAAATGCTTTTATGGGTTATAGTACTTCACAAAAAGGTTTTATTTGCTATGATCCATGTTCTCACAAATTTCGTATTTCTAGAAATGTTGTTTTCTTTGAGAATCAGTATTTCTTTCCTACGATTGTAGATTCATCTTCTGTTTCTCCTCTTCTTCCTACTTTTGAGGATTTATCATCTTCTTTCAACTTTTGACTCTTAAAGAAAATGACACATGGGACATTGTTTCATGTCCTTCAA
Organism: Solanum tuberosum; assembly: GCF_000226075.1. Taxonomy (NCBI): domain Eukaryota; kingdom Viridiplantae; phylum Streptophyta; class Magnoliopsida; order Solanales; family Solanaceae; genus Solanum; species Solanum tuberosum. Next base: position 466,809 of record NW_006239137.1, on the reverse strand, counting down.
ATGTCCGCCCCATTGGATGTAAGTGGGTTTATTCAATCAAACTTCATTCTGATAGAACTCTTGATCGGTAAAAAGCTCGATTGGTTGTTCTTGGTAACACACAAGAGTATGGGGTGGACTATGAGGAGACTTTTGCACCTGTAGCATAAATGACTACGGTACAAACTATTATTGCCATTGCTGCTTCACAAAACTGGTCTCTTTATCAAATGGATGTCAAAAATGCTTTTCTCCATGGTGATCTTAAAGAAGATATTTATATGAAACCTCCACCTGGTTTGTTCTCATTGCCTACATCAGATGTATGCAAGTTGAAGCGGTCTTTGTATGGATTAAAACAATCTCCAAGAGCTTGGTTTGATAAGTTCCGGTCTACTTTGCTACAATTTTCTTTTGAGCAGAGCAACAATGACTAATCTTTTTTTCTTCGGAAAACATCTACAGGTTGTGTTCTTCTATTGGTGTATGTAGATGACATTATTATCACAGGAACTGATTCTTCACTAATCACTTGCCTCCAACAGCAGCTTAAAGATTCTTTTCATATGAAAGATCTTGGTACTCTTACTTATTTTTTGGGTTTGGAAGTTCATAATGTTGCTTTAGGTGTATTTCTAAACCAACACGAATATACTCAGGATCTAATTTCTTTGGCTGGTCTTCAAGTTTCCTCCTCCGTAGATACTCCACTGGAAATGAATTTCAAGTATCGTTGTGAGAAAGGCGATCTTCTTCCTGATCCAACTATATTTCGACAATTAGTTGGGAGTCTAAATTACCTTACTATTACTCGGCCTGATACCTCTTTTACAGTTCATTAAGTTAGTCAATTTATGCAAGCTCTCCTTCATCTCCACTTGGTGGTTGTTCGTCGCATCATTCGGTATCTTCTAGGAACATCTACTCGTGGATTGTTCTTTCCAAGTGCTTCTACTATTCGTCTTAATGCTTTTAGTGATTCTGATTGGGCGGGATGTCCTGATACTCGTCGTTCAGTCTCTGGTTGGTGCATGTTTCTTGGAGAGTCATTGATATCTTGGAAGAGTAAAAAGCAAGATCGTGTGTCAAAATCTTCAACAGAGGCTTCTACTATTCGTCTTAATGCTTTTAGTGATTCTGATTGGGCGGGATGTCCTGATACTCGTCGTTCAGTCTCTGGTTGGTGCATGTTTCTTGGAGATCATTGATATCTAGGAAGAGTAAAAAGCAAGATCGTGTGTCAAAATCTTCAACAGAGGTTGAATATCGATCCATGTCTACTGCTTGCTCCGAGGTTGTATGGCTTCGCGGAATACTTGCTGAGATTGGATTTCCCCAATCTCACCTACTCCTCTCCACGCTGACAATACCAGTGCTATTCAGATTGCTACTAATCCAGTTTTTCATGAGAGGACCAAACACATCGAAGTGGATTGTCATTATATACGAGAATTTGTAGATAAAGAAGTCATTAATCTTCCACATGTGTCCGGTGATCTTCAAATAGCTAATGCATTTACAATATCCATGGCACGGCAACGCCATCAGTTTCTAGTAGGCAAATTGATGCTTCTTAATCCACCAACATCAATTTGAGTGGGGATGTTAGCATGATAGACAACTAAATGATTGTATATATTAATGTAATTATATAGTGATATAAATTAGCATGATCATATACATTTGTTGTAGAATCATATAAATGAATATTGTGGTAGAATAGCTGATTTGGAGGGATAGCAAGGCAGATTTAGAGGGATTCAATGGCAGATTTGTATAGATAGAATAGATGATCTTTAGGGATAGGAATGGCGGATCTTTAGGGATATGTAATCTTTATTTTCTCTATATAATGGAAAGACTCTCTAACTTTGAGAGACATTCAGCTGAAAAATGACATGGTATCAGAGCCTTCTCTTGGCTGTCTTGTTTCATAGAGTCATCTGTGGTTCCTTTTAATTTTTTTT
>NW_006239137.1:462487-462708 GCF_000226075.1 Solanum tuberosum | reverse complement strand
AGATAGAATAGCTGATCTTTAGGGATAGGAATGGTGGATCTTTAGGGATGTGTAATCTTTATTTTTTCTATATAATGGAAATACTCTCTCACTTTGAGAGGCATTCAGCTAAAAATTGACAGGTTATGCCTATTCCCATCATGTGGGATGTGCACTATAGTTATTCTATAGGTTCTACAACGTGTAGGTAGTAGTATGAGATGCTATCTACACATGGCACG
>NW_006239137.1:461367-462353 GCF_000226075.1 Solanum tuberosum | reverse complement strand
TTATATGTGAATGTTGACTTGTATTATATCTCTTATACTTGTGAAGTGAAGGTTTTATCAAAAATGATATGAAAGCATATATTCCTTGTAAATATCTATTGAAGCATGTGTTTGCATGGTCTCCATACTTAATACTTAATTGTGCTAACCCCTTTATTTCCCTTTTTGACTAAAGTGTAGGGATTGGGAGATGGTGACATGTCATAGCTACTTGATAGGTTTCTAAGTGTTGACGATGAAGACTTGGTGAGTCCTCATATATTCGAGGACAATACCCTACATGTTTCTTTTGATGTATTTCTAGTATTGTGTTTAAGTCTTGTATGGGCTTAGTCCCATTGTTGTATTCAAGTATTAGCTGGTTTTGAGACATCATGTATAAAGTCTAGAAAGTCTTCCGCTTGCTATTTTTAATGAAATGTCTTCTTTGTAAGGAAAGTTTTAAAATCTTAGTGACTTTTATGATCTATGCGATGAATGAATGCTAAGTCTTGTATGAGACCTCCGAGAGGTCGAATATGCATGTAACGGCTAGGGGGTTCTCTCGGGTCGTTACACCTATGGTTCGTGGGTCCGACCGTGCATCATGCCTTAGTTGGGATTTTCCGCGTTGCAGGTGGCTAACCACGGAGCCCACCTACGGTCTGTTGGTGGCACCTATAACTTCTGAAATTCTGCATTTCTATCTGTCTAGAATACAAGGTGTTACATTATCTCCCCCTTGGGAACATTTGTCCTCAAATGAAAACTAAACTAGCTCAATATGGAGGGGAAGAGCTGCAAACCCTATCACTAAGTACTGGAAAATGAATTATGACTGAATGAAGTTCCAAGAAAATGAAAATACGCTGAAAATGGAGGTATAACTGAAGGAACATAATACTAAGACTAAATGTGCGCATGAATAACTAAAAGACTGGAGTAAACTATTACCTCAAGCTGGAATGGAAACTGTAATGACCCTCCAGGTCATTAAAGAATTCATT
>NW_006239137.1:455393-461267 GCF_000226075.1 Solanum tuberosum | reverse complement strand
TTTTGTGATGCAGGTCCGAGCACTAGTAGCCAGCGTTAATCTAGCTTGGAGTAGACTTATCCGGAGACGGAGGTGAGCACACGGCGTTTTGTACTATTTCAGTCTCCATCTGTATATATAGACTTGTCTTTTTCCTTTCGAGACAGTCCAGTCTCTGTTGTCCGGTTTTAGGACTTGTACTCATTTTGTAGTAGCTCTGTACTAGTGACTTCCAGGTTCTGGGAGAGATCTTTATTTGTATATATGTTTTTGGTTTGCGTTCCGCCTGTTTATATTGTATTTGCCTGCTCTGTTAATTTCTACCCTCAGACCCGTTACTTGTTGTTCCGTGTTACGGGTTGGCTTACCTGCTGGTGGGTTATAGTAGGTGCCATCATGACTCGATAAATTGGGTCGTGACAGAAACGGAAGGAAAAAGATAAGGATACTTGGTCTTCATGGCTACCTCTGCTTCCCAAGTAGCTCCCTCTACGTACTGACTCATGCACAAAACCTTCATTGAGGCGAATTCTTTGTTTCTCAACCTTTGAACCTGAGGATCAAGAATCTCAACTGGCACATCCTTATAAGTGACACTATCCTTCACTGCCACACTTTCCAAAGGTACTATAGATGATGGATCACCCACACACTTATTCAACAACTAAATGTGAAAGACCGGATGCACCGCTGCTAGTTCTATTGGAAACTCTAACTCATAAGCCACTTTACCAACACTTTTCAAGATCTTGTAAGGGCCTACATATCTAGGACTGAGATTCCTTTCTTGCCAAATCTCATCCACCCCTTCATAGGTGACACTTTTAGGAAAACCCCATCATCAATTTGGAACTCCAAGTTCCTTCTCCTTACATTTACATAGGACTTCTGGCTACTTTGGGCTGTCTTAAGTCTATCTCTGATGAGTTGAACTATTTCTATAGCATCATGAACCGAATTTTGCCCTATCAAGGCTGGTTCACCTACTTAAAAGCAACCAAATGGAGATGTAGACCTATGCCCATATAATGCCTCATAAAGCAACCAAATGGAGATGTACACCTATGCTATGTAGGCGAACTCTATAAGACGAAGATGATCATCCCAACTACCCTTGAAGTCGATCACACAAGCTCTCAACATATCCTCTAAGGTCTGAATGGTACGTTCTGCCTGACTATCTCTCTATGGATGAAATGTTGTTCTGAGATTAACCTGAGTACCAAGACCTTTCTGTAATGACTTTAAGAAACGAGAGGTAAACTGAGGACCTCTACCCGAAATGATAGACAAAGGAACCCCATGCAACCTGACTATATCATTAAAGTAAAGCTTGGTGTAGTCTTTCGCCGAATCTGTACTCTTGAAAGCCAAAAAGTGAGTGGACTTAGAAACACTGTCTACTATCACCCAAATGAAGTCATGTTGCCTGTGAGCACGAGGTAAACCTGTAATGAAGTCCATGTTTATCACTTCCCCCTTCCATGTAGGAATGTTAATCTCTTGAGTCATACCTACTAGTTTATGATGTTCTACCTTCACTTGTTGACAATTACGACACTTAGCCACAAAATCCACTATATCCCTTTTCATGCCATTCCACTAAAAGACTTCCCGCAGATCGTGGTACATCTTAGTGGCACCTGGATGAATAGAATACCTAGAGTTATGGGCTTCTGTAAGGATTTGTTGACTCAACTCACCAGCCTTAGGAACACATAAATGACACAGATAGCGAAGCAAACCATCTCCCCCCACGGGAGAAAACCTCAACTTTGTGCTGATGAACTGCACCCTTCAATTGAAGTAATATAGGATCACTGTCTTGTTTTTCCTTGACCTCCGCTACCAATAAACATTTTGACCTATTATAGACTGTCACACAACAATTTGATATGCTCATAAGGCAAACTCCCAAACGAGCAAGCCGGTGAACATCTTTTGATAGTTCTTTCCTTTCTTCCTCAACATGCGCTACACTACCCATATATAGTCTGCTAAGAGCATCAACTACTAGATTGTCCTTAACAGGATGGTAAAGCACATTCATAATAGTCCTTAATGAACTCAAGCAATCTTCTCTGGTGAAGATTCAACTCTTTCTGGGTGAACACATACTGAAGGCTTTTATGGTCTATGAACACATCTATGTGAACACCATATAAGTAATTTCTTCAAATCTTTAGGGAAAATACCACGACTGCAGGCTCTAGGTCATGAGTCGGATAGTTCTTCTCATGCACCTTAAGTTGTCTAGAAACATATGCTATAACCTTACCTCGCTGCATCAACACAAAACATAGGTCCATTCTGGACGCATCCCAATAGATTACATAACCGTATGAACACTGTGGTAGAGTTAAAACATGAGTTGTAGTCAACCTAGTTTTCAGTTCTAAGAAGCTCTTCTCATATTCGTTTTACCACTGAAACTTAACCTTTTTCTGAGTCAACTTAGTCAATGGAGAAGCTATGGATGAAAATCCTTCCATGCACCTTCTATAATAATAAGCCAAACTGAAGAAACTTCTGATATCTGTAGGACAGGTAGGTCCGGGCCATTATTTCAGTGCCTCTATTTTCTGAATATCCACTCGGATCCCTTCGCTAGATATTATATGCCTAAGAAAAGAAACATATTGTAACTAAAACTCAAATTTGCTAAACTTAGCGAATAACTGGCAATCTTTGGAAGTTTGCAGGACAACCCTCAAATGAGTCGCATGTTTTTCCTCATTCCTAGAGTAAACGAGGATATCATCAATAAAGACGATAACGAACAAGTCCAAATGTTGCTTGAACGCCCTATTAATCAAATCCATGAAAGCTGCAAGAGCATTGGTTAGTACAAATGACATAACTACAAATTCATAATGACCACACCGAGTTCTGAAGGTAGTTTTCGGGATGTCACTATCTCCAACTCTGAGTTGATGATAACCGGATCTGATATCTAGCTTCGAGAAATGACTAGCACCATGAAGTTGGTCTAACAAGTCATCAATCCTGGAAATAGGGTATTTATTCTTGATTGTGACTTTGTTCAACTGCCTATAATCAATGCACATCCTGAGTGACCCATCTTTCTTTTCCACGAACAACACTGGTGTACCCCATGGGGAAATTTTGGGTTTGATGAAGCCCTTAACTAGCAGGTCTTTCAACTACTCTTTCAATTTCTTAAGCTCAGTTGGAGCCATCATGTAAGGAGGAATAAAAATAGGCTGGGTATTAGGAAGGAGATCCATTCTGAAGTCGATTTCCCTTTCGGGAGGAATTTCGGGAAGATCTTCTAGAAACTCATTTACTACTAGAACTTACTCAAAAGTTGGGGTTTCAGAGTTTGAATCCTTAACCCGAACTAGATGATAGAGATACCCCTTAGAGATCATCTTTCTAGCCTTTAGGTAAGAGATAAATCGATCCATATGCACTGAACTACTACCCTTATATTCTAAAATTGGCTCGTCTAGAAGCTAAAAATGAATGATCCTAGTTTTACAATCGACTAGGCATAACAAGAATGTAACCAATCCATGCCTATAATGATATCGAAGTCTACCATTTCTAACTGTACGAGATCTGCTGAGGTGACTTTCTGAGAGACTGTGATAGGGTAATTTCTGTATACATGTCTAGCTATAACTGGGTCACCGACTAGAGTAGAGACTGAGAAGGGTTCTGACAGAGTTTCTGCACTGACATCAAAGTTCATTGCTATATATGGAGTTACAAAGGAAAGAGTAGCCCCTGGATATAACAAAGCATAAACATCTAAGTGAAAGACTCGCAACGTACCAGTAACCACATCAGAAGAATCTTCCCTGGTCCTGGTGAGCCTGGAGATCAAACAACCTTTTTTGGTGCTGACCGCCACCTGTACCAGATCAAGTACCCTACTGAGTTGGCCGACTTGCTGGTGCTGTTGAAGTTTTAGACTGAGCCCTACTATTGTTACCTCATGGTCCTTGTTTCGAAGAAGAGCAATCCTTCAACCTGTGACCAGTCTAGCCACACCCAAAACATCCATCCTTTCTTGCAAGACACTCTCCCGGATAGTTCTGACCATACTTTGGACAAGTTTGGTAGGTTCTAGTACCTAAACCACTCTCCTGAGACTTAGAGACTAATGCCCTGCCTTTCTGATCCTATCGAAACTTATAGGATGGAACACCAGCTGATGAAGGTGCTGGGGCTAATGATTTCTGATGAAACTGTAAGCAATTTTCACCACCCAATTTCTGCTTAGAGTACTCATAGTTGCCTGTTCTCGCCTTCTTGTTTTCCTTAGCGTGTTCCCTAAGCTTATCTCCCTCAACCTGCTGAGCATGAGTCATGAGCCTAGAGATAGATATATCTTCTAACAACATCATATTTATGAACTGTGTCTTCACCAAGTCAGATACTCCAAATAATAACTTACTCATCTGCGCCTGGGATCTACAACCATATGTGGATCATACCTAGAGAGCTGCGTGAACTTGAGTCCGTACTCTTGGACTGTCATAGAACCTTGCCTCAAATTACTGAATTCATGAGCCTTAGCCTCTCTTAATTCTCTTGGAAAGAACTTGTCTAGAAAAGCTCCAGTGAAACACTCCCAAGTCACAGGAGCTGCATTCTTACCACTATTCTCTTGTCATTGCATGAACCATATATGAGACACATCCTTGAACTGGTAGGACACTCATTCTACTCTATCATTCCCAGTTACTTACATCACTCCAAATATCTTCTTGACCTCATCAATAGTGTTCTACAGATCCTCACCAACTTGCGACCCTAGAAATTCAGGTGGATTCATCCTAACAAAATATCAAACCCTAGCTGCCATTGATCCACAATTTCCATTAGTAGGAACTGTAACCTGATGATTGTTCTGGTTGGCTACACTCTAAGCCAAGAGTTGAATGGCATTTCAAAATTCTGCATTCGAAACTTCATGTCTGGGACTAGAGGAGTTACGTTAGCTTTACGGGCATTCACATTCATTGGGTAAGCTCTACAAGGAGGAATGATCTGAAAATGCATATCATCGAGTTAGAAAAGGAGATCATACCCACACACTATAAGAATATCAAGAAAGTGAAGGATTTTCCTAAAACAATTTGTAGCCTCTCCCTCATAGGTGAGGCGTGCTTCACTCTCATGAAAGGGACTCTACTTAGTGAATCTTTTTAGACATCCTAGGTGTAACGACTCGGAAAATGATAGAGTGAAACTAGAGCCTCACATGTGAGTTTGGAGTCGAGAACTTAATGAAATGATTATATTTGAATTTGACCCAAAAAGTTCTTAAAAATGTGCTTCGAAAGTTACCGGAAACTTATTTAGCTGTATATAAAAAGATCCGTTTCGTTTTTCAAAAATCCGACTTCATATTCTTGTTTAGGGGGTCAAATTGAGTGGGAAATGGGTCTAACCCAAATTTTAGAGCAACCGTATCAAAATCCGAAATTTCCAAGTGAAGCCTTTTTCGAGGGTCTACTTTGAAGGGTCATATCTCCTAGCACACAAATTATTTGGCTGGCCAATAATATATCCATGGAAAGCCCTTTGAGTTAGCTACCTAACGCACTTCGTTTCACCTCATTCGGAGTTCGGACGAAGAAGTTATGCCCATTTTCGTAAAATCTGTCCGGCAGGAAAGGCAATTTCCAGTGAGCGTTTTTACTGTTCACCCGCCTCATTTTTTTTCTAAGTGTTGGACCATTCTTCCAAAGGACATATATTATTTCCTAGATACCATTAGTCAATTCCCATCTCTAAAACATTCCCTCACTTCTCAAATATTTCTCTCCAACTCAAGAAGAAGAAGAAGTGGGAGCTAGGGCTTTGGATTCAAGGCTTTCTTCATCAAATTTCGTGGGAGATCATAGCAAAGGTATGGTGACC
>NW_006239137.1:442025-447441 GCF_000226075.1 Solanum tuberosum | reverse complement strand
AGGGAAAGGTTTTCATGTTGTTATTGTTTAAAGGTGATATTATGACTTACTTGATGTTATGTTTGTCTTGTATGTCTTTTATGCTATTGTTCATGATATTTCAAAAAGGTGGCATAATGCATGGTTTCTAACTAAAATGTCCCTTTTAAAGCATGTTTTGCATGGCCATCATACTTAGTACATTTCGTGTACTAACCCATATTCTTCATGTTTTTACTACAAGTGTAGGTTCTGGCAAGTGATCCCTCTTAGCTAGTTTGAAGTGTTGGATTGCTTTCCTCCAAGACTTGGTATGTCCTCATGGATTCGAGGACAAGACTTTTAAGTTCTTTTGTTCATGTAATAGACACTTTTAGTTTTGTTTTGATTGTAAAGGGCCGTGTCCCTACTTATGTTTTTGTTTGTGTCTAAGATGGCCATGTGAGACTTAGACTTCAGCTGTGTATTTTTAAAGTTGTTTTAAGAAGTTTAAATGTGTGGATGTAAATAAGTTTTTTTATTATTCCGCACTATTTTCATTATTGAATGCAATGAATGACTATGTGGCTTATATAAGACCCCTTCGGGGTCGAGTACGCCTTGTTACGACTTGGGGGTGCTCCCGGGTCGTGACACTAGGACTCTTGATCCTAGTGCTCTAATACCATGTTTTTCACGCCTCGAGGCTAACCCCTAACGTAACACGGGACCTAGAATCACGAGTGATCCCAAGCTAACCCTAAACTCGCATATCATAAGCATACTTAAAGATTTTACTAAACATAGAAATACTGAGCAGAAGCTTAAACATGATATAAAATGAAATGCAGGGAATACCCATTCTAAGTCTGAATATATAAAACAGAGAGTTCAATAACAACTGAAAGATCAAACCCAAAACTAAAATTGAATCTAACTATGTCTAAATAATATCCTCTAATTGACTAGAGAGGTTGGGACTTGTACCCGACTAACTCTAGCAAAACTGAAACTAAAAATACTAAAAATGAAAGAAAACATGTCACTCTTCCTCGAAGAATGAGGACTCACTGTTGATACTGCTGAATTGGATATCGGCCGATCTATACGTGATCTGAATGCTAAGGACCTGAACCTACATCACTAGAAGATGTAGCGCAAAGTATGTGTTAGTACTTGAAAGGTATTGAGCATGCATGATAGGATAAAACTGAACAACAATACATAATTGAAATAAAGCATGTTGAGCAATGGTATACGATTATCTTGTTGAATATACTGGACATACTAAACATGAACTAAACTGAATGCAATGACCAAGTTTATAGCATGTTGAAATTGAATACTGATAACCTGGTCAATGCACTAGAATCTGACTGTGGGAGCTACTAAAAACCGAAATAAAACCACGTAAGCTAAACGTAGAGTCTGATGTATCACTCCATCGAGAGGACCCATTATACCTTGCCTGGGGTATAAAGGCATGACTGGCTTGATCACTAAATATGTTGCCCAAATAAGGGGACCTAACCTACGGGGGAACGTAGTTCTAGAACTGTAAGGGTGACTGACCCTAGTCCACTCGGTATTAAGCCTACTTCCAACTAGAATGTATAAAATACAACACAATTGCAATAAACTGGATGACTCAAAATTATAATATGCTAACTGAAAAATGCAACATTAAGTACTGATAATGAAACATTTTTTAACTGAAGCATGTATATGTGTATAAACTGACCTAGAAAGTGTAATTCATAGACTAAACGAATCTACACAATTAGGGTTCTGAATTTCATGCAAGAATTAAGCAACATAGTTACGAAAATGTATTATTCTGATTTGGATTATCCTAACAGCTAAATCATAGCAATAATCTAAAGTTCTAAAACCCAAAGTCTAAACATAATTAAGGGAATCAAGAATCTGACTGAATTCTAGGGACCCAATGGGTGAAAGGAACCCACTAGTGAAATCCCACATACCTGGTGACAAATTCCATGCAGAAATCTCTTGATTTTGGGACTGGAACTGAGGGAAACTTGTTGCTCTCTTGAGGAGGGTTGGGTCAACTACTTCTTCTCCTTTTTCCTTGGTTTGATCAATTTTTGGGATAATGAATTGATTAGGGTAAGTTCTAATTAAGTTACTAGGCTAAAACTGACAAAAACAACTTAGTTTAGGGGTTAAACGACATAGTTTAGGTGTCCAATGCATAGGAAAAAGACCAAAACGACCCTGACTTAAAACCTTTTGTAGCCACCGATGGCCCCTTACTGATGGGCAATAGACTGACCGAGGGTCCATCCTGGCAGGCGTCATTTGGCTTCAGAAGGAGGAAGTTGCGAGCCACGATCCACGGCCCGTGGTGTAACCTACGTTCCGTGGGTCCGGCCGTTGTTCGTGCCTTAGCTAGATTTTTCTGGGGTTCTTGGGAGGGGGTTGTAGGTGGCTAACCATGAAACACACATATGGTTCGTGGGTCAACCTACGGTCTGTAGGTGTCATCAATGGTGGCACTTGCAACTTTTGAAATTCTGCATTTTTGGTTTGTCTAGAATACGGGGTGTTATAGAGTTTTAACCATTTTGAGATTATCTTCCTAATAATGGGACTACTACATGTTACCCATGAAGTCCTTGAGTTGAGTCGGTCATGCCAATAATTTTACATGACCCTATGAGATGAGCATTCTTGAGATGAGTAGTAACATTGAGTCTAGATTTCTAAGTACTAAGGTTCCCTATTGCTATTAAGATCCCCGAGTTGAGTCATTCATGTTCATAATTCCACATGAACCCTATAATTTTAGTTATAACTTTTGAAAAGCTTTTTAAAGCCAACACCTAAGTTCTTAAACTAAATTTTGAGAAAGTAAAGATGAGTTTTGAGAAAAGAGTTTTCTAAAACATGATTAGTATGACAATCGAGTATGTCATCAATGTATGAGCAGTATGGTATCTAGATATACCAATAATGTTTATGCAATATGACTTCCCGAGTCATCAATGATCATATTATAATATGATTTTCAGATGTTTTTGAGAAAGAGTTTTGAAGTATGAGTATAAGGGGACTATGTATTCCCAAGGGCATCAATTTTTACGTTGAAAAAAAAGAAACTGATATTTCCAAATGAGTTATGATAAGTTTTGAGTACTATCTCTTTTAAGAGAAATATTTTGATTAATACTCTCAAACCAGAGGAAAAGTATTGAGTTTAAACATATGAGATAAGTATATTTTTTGAGTAGTATTGAGCACTGATATGGGGGAGAGTTTAGAAAAGTCATAGCCCCCATGAACCATGTAGCCAACATGGGTAGAAAGGGCCATACTCTTTAGATGATTCCGTAATGCTCCTAGCATATACTAGTGGATCCACTTAGTTGAGGAGTTCTATACCCTAGCAAAGTATAGGATAGTTTTGGCAGCGTAGGCGAGATGTTGTATCATCACATAGCTCATAGTGATGATTGTCGGTTAGAGAAACTCCCACAGAGATATTTTGTATTCTTACATACACAGAGTTTACTTTGTATTTTCATATACAAGTAGAATTTATCTTGTATCATTGCATACAAACTGAGTTACTATTGGATTTTTTCAATACATTGAGTTGATTTCTACTGTTTTAAAATATTGCATTTGTATTGTTGCTTTATATTAAGTTGAGTATCCAGAGTTCAGTACCCAGAGTCGAGTATCTTATTATAGAGTTGAGTCTTATATCACTGAGTTGAATATCTTGTCATTGATTTGAACCCTATTTTCTCTGAGTTGACTTGAGCTATGTTTCCTGGAGTTGAGTTGAACTATGTTTCTTTGAGTTGAGTTGAGTGAGTTGAGAAGAGGTAAGTATGTTTCTTTTCCACTGGTTCAAACTTATGTTCATGCTTTAGAATTTCCCTTACTTGCTTGTACATTCCATGTATTGAGCCATTTGGCTTGCATCTTTTCATGATGCAGATACATGTATTCAGGATCATTAACAGGCATTTCGTTGAGGTCATGGGATGTTCCAGTCAGCTTTTGTGAGCCTTTTTATCTTCCAGAGGACTTCACTTTATCTTACAGTTAGTAGTTATGTCGTGGGTATTGTCCCGATATCGTTTTGTAATATTAGAGGCTTCATATATAGACTAAGTTGAGTAGTTTTCAATATATATCTTCTTTGAGTTGTTTTTTTTCACACTTTGAATTATCTATTTAGTATTGTTCAAATTATTTTTAAGTTGAGTTTATTGAATTTAATTCAGTTTTTAAGCTTTTCTACGCTTAAGTTAGTCTTAGTTTCCGCTTGTAGTCAGCCAGGATGAGGGTTTTCTTGGGGACCAACAATTGCTCTCGAGTGTTGGCCATGTCCAGGATGTCCACTTGGGTTATGAAAATAATGAATATTTATTATTTCTTTATAATGAACTACGTTGAGCGTCCCTGAGTTTGAGCATCCTTAAGTACTTCTGAGTTGAGTAAATGAGGTAAGTATGTTCCTTTCCTCTGATTTCAGTTCAAGCTTATGTTATGCTTTAGATTTCTTTTACATGCTCGTACATTCAATGTACTGATGCCATTTGGCCTGCATTATTTCATGATGCAGATACATGAAATCAGGCTCATCAACAAGTGATTCGCTAATACCACAACAATTCGAGTTAGCTTTGGGGAGCCTCATTGTTTCTGGAGGATTCCATTTACTTTTCAGTTTTGTTAGGATGTTGTGGGTCTTGTCCCGACTTCAATCTTCGTCATTTGGATACTTCATAGATAAACATTAGTAGTTGAGGAGTCTTTTCATTTCCATTGTCTAATGTTTAAGACTTGAGTTGACTATTTGGTCAGTTGAATGTTTATTTCTAAATATTATGATTTAAGTATTTGAGACATTTTAGTTAAACTTTACTTTTGAGATCATCTATTGATGAGTAAGTCTCCCGCTGAGAGTTGAGACAGACCAAGGGTTCGCTTTGGGTTAATAGTGGTTCTCGAGTGCCAGTCGCGTCCAGGGTGTAGGTTCAGGATGTGACATACAACCACCAACCATTGTTGTAGTAAATGAAGAAGCAGCTCAAACTGTCGGACGAGTTAGAGGAAGTCCTGCTTGGATGAAAGATTACAAGGTAACTAGAATTGAAGATCCAAATACTCATTTTTCTTTGTTTTCAAATTGCGGTCCTACATCTTTTGACAGTGTTGTGAAGGAGTAAAAGTGGAGAAAAGCAATGGATGATTGATATGCTCAAATTACACCTCCCTAAAAAAGTATAAGCGATCGTTATCAAGTAAAGAACCGAACTTGTAGGTTGGGGTCGATCCCACGAGGAAGATGGTTTAGACTTTCCTTTTAACCAACAATTATATTCAATTAGCCAAAGTACTTCCAGAAACAAGTAATAAAAAAGGGGGGGGGGGAATTTTGTAAAACAAATTGTAAGAATTCAGTAAGTAATCAATAAAC
>NW_006239137.1:400336-433335 GCF_000226075.1 Solanum tuberosum | reverse complement strand
GGCTTAGTTTTTACTTCGCACCAATCGACACTAGCCTATTAGATAGTATCACACTAAATCTATGTTGATAATTCTTTTCTTGTTGATTACCTCCTTGGTCCGGCAAGTAGCAATAAGGCGAGTTCTAACGCGTGCACTCGTTAAAAAGACTTCTAGATGAAAGAATTATCAATGCATGCAAAACACTATTCAAGAATTGCTTATTTACTATTCATACTTTGTTAATCGCTTATGGATCCCACAACCCTAGTTGTGAAGTTTAGTTACCCATAATAGCAAGAACACAATTCATAATATTAGATGAAGAAATCATGAGCTTACATAAAGAGACTAATAAACCCAAAAATTTCAATTTGAATTGCAAAGCCATAATCTTCAAAACAACCTTAGGAAATCAATAATTGTTAGGTTATTCAATTGATCTCCAAAGTCACAAAGTAAAACTAAAATAATAATGTCTAACCCCCAAAAATGAGGTTTACATGCCCAATTTATAGAAAACAAATCCTAAATAAAAAGGGAAACAAATTAAGGAAAGTTTGTTTCAGGTACGCGTCTTCATTCCACGAGACTGACCTACGGACCGTCGATGGATCTACAGTCCGTAAGTCCCTTCCGTCAGCCAGGACTTAGAAAATATTTTAGCTTCCGAAAATCAGCTTCTCTGAAGCAAACGACGGACTAGCAGTACAGACCGTAGATTGATCTACGGTCCGTCAATCCCCTCCGTAGCTCCATACTTAGAATCTTCATAAATCAGGTACTGGAACCCTCGCAGTATCAATCTACGGATACACAGTACGGTCCGTAGATCAACCTACGGACCGTCAATGGACACCGTGGTTCCACACTTGGTCAGATTTCCCTGATTTGTCCTCCATACCTTGCCTGTTGATATACGGTCATCACTTACGGACCGTGAATGGACTTACGGTCCGTAGATCACCTCCGTGAATGCCTTTCTTCTGCATTTCTTTCAGGTGTCTCCACACTTCCGCGCCTGAACATCTTTCCTGCAAAACATGATAAAAACACATCAGAACCAATATAAAAAGGCCCTAGACACACACAACTTGTAAGTGAAATGTATTAGAAATACCGTAAACTCACGGTACATCAATGATGAAATTAATGCCATTGAGCGAAATGATACTTAGGAGCTGTCAGATCTTTCATATGGACAACGAACATTGGAGTTAAATGGGTCTTCAAAACAAAGTTGAAGAAAAAATGGTGAAGTGGAGAACTACAAGGCACGTTTAGTGGATAAAGGATACAAGAAATAATACGAGATAGATTATATAGAAGTATTTATCCCGTTGCTAGACATGATACAGTCAGCTTGGTTATCGCATTGTTAGCTCAGAAGTCTTGTCCTATTTTTTAGCTAGATATCAAGTCGGCGTTCTTACATGGGTACTTGGATGAACATTTATTCATAGAATAATCCCCTAGTTATGTTAAAATTTTAAATGAGCATAAGGTTTGTATATTGAAAAAGTCCATCTATTGTCTAAAACAAGCTCCTCGAGCTTGGTAAGTCACATTTAGGGGTATTTTTTGAAGGTTGGTTTTTCAAAAAAGGAAATATTTTCATTATTTTCTTGTATGTTGATGAACTTATATTTACTGGAAATTGTGGTGTCGTGTTTGTAGAATTTGAGAAGTCGATGATGGATGAGTTTGAAATGTGTGACCTCGGACTGATGCATTACTTTCTTGTCTTAGAGGTAGTCCAATCTGAGAAAGGGATATTTATTTCTTAGAAGAAATTTGTAAGGGAAATTCTAGACAAATTTCAGATGGATTGCAATCCAGTGAACACTCCTACTAAACCTGGTTTTGAGCTACATAAATATCCTATTGGGAAGAAGGATGATAGCACACTTTACAAACAAATTTTGAGCAGTTTGATGTATCTCACTGCTACAAGGCCTGACATAATGTATTCAGTGAGTTTAATCAGTAGGTACATGGAGAATCCCATAGAAATGCATTTATCTGCAGCCAAGAGAACTCTTTGTTACTTACAAGGAAAGAGAGACTTTGGGCTATTACATAAGACGAGTGAAAAGTCCAATATTCTTGGCTATACAAACAGTGACTATGCTGGTGATTATGATAAGAGAAAAAGCACTTCACGTTATGCTTTTATGTTTGGGTCCTGTGCTATTTCATGGTCATCGAAGAAGCAACCAATTGTTACTTTTTCTACCACGGAAGCTGAGTTTGTTCCTATGACTGCATGTGCCTGTCAAGCTAGTTGGTTGAGGAGACTTCAGGAGGAGCTGAAATTCAAGAAACCATAAGCTACCAAGATTTTTTGTGACAACAGTTTAGCAATTCCACCATCCAAGAATCCAGTGCTACATGGAAGATGCAAGCACATTGATGTGAAATTTTATTTTTTACGGGATCTTAGAAATAATGGAGCAATTGATGTGATATACTACAGGAGCGAAGACCAGGTTGCCGATATTTGCACCAAGGCCCTGAAGATGGTGTCATTCATTAAACTTAGAAGGATGCTAGGCATATGCACAATCAAAGATGTAAACTGATTGTTAGCAAACATCAGTTTAAGGGGGAACTGTAGTAATTTCTTTTTGTTTGCTTGTTGACATGGTCTTTAGGAATACTGTGAGTTGTTTAATTTAAGTTGAGTCAGTCCACCTATTTTGTGTTTCAGTAGTAATGTGTTATGTTTCTTTTAGGAGTCAAGTGTTCTATTTTTAGGAGTAGTTTAATTATGCTCATTGTGGACTGATATGTGTGCTATTTTAGTGGAAGTATTATGTTAAGTATTTGCCTATATATAGGCTAAGGCTTGAAGATTCTGAATGAAAGATAGAGTTTTTCAAGCCAGTGTCTTCTTCTTTTATTTTCTTCTTAAGAGTATAACAATTAATTCCTTTGTATCCAAAACTATATGTAAAATAGGTATAGCAAATCAGACTCAAAATAACTTCTGTCATTATTTATAATTTTCTATCCAAATACATAATTATCATTTGGGTACTTCAGGAAATATACAACAATTTTTCGACAGACAAATACCTCAACTCCAAACAACTGAAAACTGAATAGGGCAATTCGTATAGGCAACCCAACAGAAGTCTAAGCACAAGATGTTGAATACCGTTCATAGAGAGGAAATACTCCATCTCATGAATGACAATTCAACTTTCAAGGCCAATAACATCAAGGGTAAACTTCGTAATTGGTCCTAAAAGATTGTCCTTGAGGTGCTTGAAAATGTTGTCAAATTGAATCGTTGGTGATTTCTCTCCCTTTGTTGTATCATAAAGTATTTGATCAAGTTTCAACTCTGAAAGATTGCGCTACTTGTATCTGCAATTCTTCAACAAGATGCTTGTTCGAACAACATCGCGTAAAGGCAAATGCATAAGAATAAAATAAATCACATTCACAGGAAGCCTACTGTGTATATCCATACCATTTAGGCTCTATCCGAAAAGTCATCTACTAATTGAAAAAGACCATGTAATTACTATTACAAACTACTCTTTTCCTTCATAATTAGTTGTCATCAATTTAGATTTCATGCCCCTTTAAGAAATTAGGTAAGTTTACTATTGTACTCTTATTTCGTTTTTTCTTGAAGTCAAGTTTTCAATTAATGAACATGAAGTAATTTATTTTGATTAAATAAATTGACCAATAAACATGAATTAATCATTTAATTTTTCTTTGTCAGTCAAGATCATATTTGCAGGGCTAATCTCTCAAGGGTAAAATAGGAAGAATAGTGCAATTTATATATTGATTTTGTGAATTCACAAATATTGTCACGACCCAGGAGTACTCCCTAGATGTAACATGGTGTACTTGACCCCGAAGGGGTCTCATACAAGCCTCTAGCATCATCATAAGATAATACATAGAAATAATGCAGAAAAAATTAAAACTTTTACAATAGAAGCCAAACTTAATTTTTCATAATCGAAAATCATAGGAATCTAGGCTTTGTCTCATACACCATCTAAACCATAAGAATACAAAGTTTGAGACTTATCCCTTTACATCAATAAAAGTCTCAAAATGAGAAGTACAATAGCATCTAAGAAATGGATAATCTGTCCTCGAACATGAGGACTCACCACAACATAGAGATAAGCAACCCAAGTCTTCTTCAAGAAAGAGAGTGTATATCACCTAGCCGGAACCTACACTTATCAAAATGTAGAAGAAGAAGGGGTTAGCACAAATATGTACTAAGTATGGAAACATGCATAAAATCCTTTAAGTATGATAAAAAGGACGTTTAGTGAAAAGTATGCATTTATCAAGTTTGGAAACGAACATGCATTTTCAATGTCAAAGACGAACCATAATCACATTTATAATCACAACATAGTAGTATCAACACCTTAGCAACCCCTAAGGAACACTTATTCAATGTATGGTTGGCATCTCATAATACCACCCACACTAGTACTCCCTTGAAGCTACCTTAATCATACATATAATCAATAAAGAAATAGTCATGTACAATACTTGAACATAAGGAAAGTCATTCATAGCAACTATCCATACAACATACATGCGCACATTCATATCTCATCATAACATAAAGAACCATCCCATAACATCCTAATAAGTCTACTTGTGCAATGTAAAAGTGAAGTCCCATACCCCCACTCCTACTAAGTAAACTCATTAAGAAGTCATAGTATAGATAATGTCTTATTCATTACCTTATCATTTAGGGAAGAATAGCCATAACCGACATAGACCATGTTAGCTACAATTCGGAATCCGGTGTCGTGTAAATTCCACACCGAAAGAAGGTGTCCTACTTGCCTAAGGTAGAACTAAATGTATTAGCTTTTAGGTGGATCCACTAGCTAAGTCCTATGTTAGCACATAGTTATGGGATATGGAGATTGCTTCTAAAAACCCGCGTTATTTCATTGGCGGAGGGGCTCCCATCTCATAAGTTCACTTTAGATGACCCAACCTATTGCATTGGCAGAAGGGCCTTTACCTTATTGTCCATATCCACTCGGTACTAAGCATTATCTCCCAAATTATACATAATTAGTTGTTGAATTGTATTTACATGTGTGAAGAAGTATTCTCCCCTTCATTCAATACAACTAATAAAATAGCTCATAGATTTATTTAGGTGAGAACTGACTTTCATCCTTAGAATCATCATTAACATGTGAGTAAACCTTTCACATTATTGTTCATAGTGTTTTCATGAGAATTAGCCTTTCAATCAACACAACAACATCAACATCATCCTAGACAAGTCATATATGAACATGTGTAATGGTAAGGGGAGAATGACCTTTCAACAATACCTCAATTTACACAATAGACATAGGATCTTTACGTTTCAAGTGAATCATAAGTTCACATACATCCTTCTTCAATCATGAACAATCCTTCATAATTTACCCCCTTCAAGGGTCTTGAACCAAGTCTCACAATCATACTTAGAATTTACTACTTTAAGCATAAATAAAACAAGATTCAATAACTAGATTAACACAGACACATTTCGTAGTAATCATCTTGCATCAATACACCCATCACAATTCATGAAATTGGGGTCACGGGATAGTTCATGGGTTCATGGCGAGTTTTACTATAAAAATCACCATTTAACGTCAAATCATCCATAATATAAGACAAAGAACATAATGAAATCGTT
This sequence comes from Solanum tuberosum, assembly GCF_000226075.1. Classification (NCBI taxonomy): domain Eukaryota; kingdom Viridiplantae; phylum Streptophyta; class Magnoliopsida; order Solanales; family Solanaceae; genus Solanum; species Solanum tuberosum. Next base: position 427,652 of record NW_006239137.1, on the reverse strand, counting down.
TTAAAGAATAACCCATGGCTAGAATGAAAACCCTAGTTTTTGAACAATATCCCAAATTTCGAATTTAGAATTGAAGGGGCTTCAGGGAGAAAAGTGTTCCATGAATCAAGGTTCCCATACCTTAATTGAAGCTTTGCCCACGAATTAGAGTTGAGAAGATGGATTCTTGAGCCCTAATGTTCAAGTTCTTGGTGTTCTTCAATGGAGGAACTCTAGTGAGAGAAAGTTTGAGAGGAGATGGGTCTTCTTTTAACTCTGTTAAAAGTAACAAAATTCCAAAGTTTTTTTTTAAGTCTAAAAAGCTTATATAGTCACTAGGAAAGGAATAAAATAATGAGGACTCAATTTTGGAAAACAATTAAGGACCCTTAAATTTTGAACTTAAATTTTTCCCCGTTTCACGATTTAGCTCGCCCAATGAACCCTCTTGGCTCACCAAGGGAACTAGGCGACTCGCCAAGTGAATCTTTGGCTCGCCCAAATTTCCAGTAAACGCCAAATATGGGCAGCTCACTAGGCGATCTAGAGGGCCAATGGGTGACTCGCCAAACTGGTTGGCGAACTAAGGCTTAGTTCGCCCTTTGTTCTAATACTTTGACCAAAGGGACAACCCACAAGGCGACCCCAAGTGCACTTTGGCGCATCGCCAAGTCACTTGGGCGATCAAGTGACCCCATCGCCAAATGGTCCATCTAAGAACAAGGTTCCTTCCACCCTATCATGCTAGCTTAGGCCCTTGCTTGAACCCTACGCTTCTTCCTTACTCATTTAAGTTCTAAAAACAGCCTAGCCGTCAAATTAAAGTTATCCTAAATCACACAATGAGGCTTTAGTTTAACCTACCAATTTTTGGGTCGTTATATTATCTCCCACTAAGGAACATTCTTCCTCGAATGACACTTTAAACATATTAAGGGATTAACAACTCTAGACTAGCAACGCATCATGCATGCGACATCATAAACAATGCACAAACCATCAAAGGAAACCTCAACTCCACATCAATAAACTCAATACAATACAAAGAAGTAGGAACTACATCTACCAACCAAATATGCATGAAACTCATGATCTCACATAGACATAGGAGCAACTACCTTCTCCAATACATAGAAGCTTAACACAACAATATGGAGCCATCATGTCAACACATCATTAAGTATGTTCATCATTTCACCTCATGAAGTCAAAAATGAAATCATCATACTAAAATGCAAATCAACATGAGGAACATATAAATCATGAAAACTCAATATATTCTAAACATGAATTCTCACAAGAATATGCACAACATAAGGAAATCATAAAGAAAACTCATAGCACAAAAATGACTTCCAAAACACCAAACTCAAGAAACTATTTACCTCAAGTTGGGGTAGGAGTAGAACGGAAGAGATGACGATAGCAGGACTTCATGTCGGCCTCGGCCTCCCATGTAGCACCCTCAAATAAGTGATTCCTCCATAGAACCTTAACGGAAACTACTTCTTTGTTTCTTAACTTCTTAACTTGTCGATCCAAAATCTCAACCGGAACTTTTTCATAGGAAAGGTTTTCATCAACCCCTAAACCTTCTAAAGGAAGGATGGATACCGGATCAAGAATGTACTTCTTGAGCATGGAAACATGAAACACCGGGTAAACCAGAGCCAACTCATTTGGCAAGTCCAATACATAAGCAACTTTCCCAACACGTTTCATGATTTGGTATTTGCCCACATATCGGGGACTAAGCTTCCCCTTCTTACCAAACCTCATCACACCTTTCATAGGTGATATTTTGAAGTAGACCCAATCACCAACCTCAAATTCAAGATCCCTCCTTCTAACATTGGCATAAGATTTTTGCCGACTTTGGGCAGTCTTCAACCTCTCTCTTATAAGTCGAACCTTCTCAATGGACTCATAGACTAGGTCGGGACCAATTAGAGCAAACTCACCTACTTCAAACCACCCACTCAGAGATCTACACCTCCTACCATACAGTACTTCAAAAGGAGCCATGGCAATACTTGAGTGGTAACTATTGTTGTAGGCAAATTCTATCAATGGTACATGGTCATCCCAATTATCCATGAAGTCAATCACACACGCCCTCAACATGTCCTCTAAGGTTTGAATGGTGCATTCCGTTTGACCATCCATTTGAGGGTGGAAAGCGGTACTAAGTTTAACATGGGTACCAATCCTTTGTTGGAACACCTTCCAAAAATGTAAAGTAAATTAAGTACCCCGATCCGAAATGATAGATAGAGGAACCCAATGCGACTTCACCATCTTATTGATGTACAATTTGGCATAGTCTTCCGCCGAATATGAAACCTTGATGGGAATGAAATGGGCTGAATTAGGCATCCTATCAACAATGACCCAAATATAATCGTGTTGCCTTCGAGTACGGGGCAAACCCACCACAAAATCCATATTCACCTCTTTCCACTTCCAAGTGGGAATATTTATATCTTAGAGCAAACCTCCTGGTCTCAAGTGTTCGGCCTTAACTTGTTGACAATTCGGACACCTGGCTACAAAACCCGCTATATCCTTTTTCATGCCATTCCACCAATAGACTTCCCGTAGGTCACGATCCATCTTGGTGGCTCTCGGATGAATAGAATACCGCGAACCATTAGCCTCTTCTAAAATTTTCTCTCTCAAGCCATCAACATTCGGAACACATAATCTACCTTGGTACCTAAGCACCCCATCTCCCCCTCGGGAGAAAGCCTCAACGGACTTGTTGAGAACCGATTCTTTCAATTCTATTAAGATAGGATCAAGATGTTGGTTAGAATTTACGTCAACAACAAAAGATATGATTCAGAACTATGATGAACCATGAATCTTCCCTTGGTGGAATCCACTAGTTGGACACCTAACTAGGCCAACCTATGCACATCACGAACCAATTCTTTCTTCTCATCTTCTACATGAGCCACACTACCCATGCACAATCAACTTAAGGCATCCACAACTACATTAGCTTTGCCGGGGTGGTATAAGACCCTAATGTCATAATCTTTCAAAAGTTCTAACCACCTTCTTTGTCGGAGATTCAAATATTTTTGGCTAAACACGTATTGAAGGCTCTTGTGGTTGGTAAACACATCTACATGCACTCCATAGAGATAGTGTCTCCATATTTTCAAGGCAAACACCACCACTGCTAGTTCAAGATCATGAGTTGGATAATTCTTTTCATGTACCTTGAGTTGCCTTGAAGCATAAGCAATCACTTTGCCATGTTGCATTAGGACACATCCCAAACCCACTCGAGAAGCGTCACAATATACTACAAACCCATCGGTACCCTCCGGTAGGGTCAAAATCGGAGAGGTGGTGAGTCTATTCTTCAACTCTCGGAAGATATTCTCACAAGCCTCCGACCACTCAAATTTGGATTTCTTTTGGGTCAAGGCCGTTAACGGAGAAGATATATATGAGAAGCCCTCAACAAACCTCATATAGTAACCGGCCAAACCCAAAAAGCTTTTAATATGGATAGGAATTAGGGGTCTAGGCCAACTCTTAACCGCACCCATCTTTTTAGGATCAACTTCTATACCCATGCTTGACACTATATGACCGAGGAAAGCAACCGACCTTAGCCAAAACTCGCACTTGCTAAACTTAGCATACAATTGTTGGTCTTTAAGGACTTTCAATACTATCCCCAAATGTTTCATGTGATCACCTTCACCCTTAGATTAGATCAAAATATCATCAATAAAAATAGATCACAAACGAATCAAGTATTGCCTAAACACCCTATTCATAAGGTCCATGAAAACCACCAGGGCTTTGGTCAAACCTAAAGACATTACTAGAAACTCATAGTGACCATATATTATTCGGAAGGACATTTTAGGAATGTCAACCCCTCTCACCCTAAGTTGGTGATAACCCGACCTTAGGTCAATCTTTGAAAAGTAACTCTCCCCTTGGAGTTGGTCAAACAAATCGTCAATTCTAGGAAGTGGATACTTATTCTTAATAGTGACCTTATTCAATTGGCGGTAATCAATACACATTCTAAGTAACCCATCCTTTTTCTTCACAAATAATACCGGAGCACCCCATTGAGATATGCTAGGTTGAATAAAGCCCTTGTCTATCAAATCTTTGAGTTGCTCCTTCAACTCCTTTAATTTGGCCAGAGCCATCCGATAAGGGAGAATTGATATGGGTTGAGTATCTGGCAAAATATCAATGCCGAAGTCTATTTCCCGTTCGGTAGGAATGCCGGGAAAGTCATCGGGAAAAACATTCAGAAATTCCTTCACAACAGGGACCGACTCTAAAGGAGGAGTCTCGGACTCAATGTCATTAACTCTTACAATATGATATATACAACCCTTAGAAATCATTTTACAAGCCTTTAGACATGAAATGAATCGAGCTCTAGGGATTGAATTTCCCACTTTCCATTCCAAAATGGGCTCATTTTGAAATTGAAACTTTACTACCTTATTTCTACAATCAATGGAAGCAAAACAAGCATGAAGCCAATCCATCCCTAAGATAACATCAAAGTCCAACATATCTAGGTCTATCAAATCAACCAAAGTGACTCTATGAGATAAAGAGATAGGACAACTCCTATAAACTCTTTTAGCTATAAACGAATCACCTACCGGGGTAGACACGGAAAAAGGTTCTTTTAACTCTTCTGGAGGTACTTCAAATTTAAAAGCCACAAAAGGAGTAATAAAAGATAAAGTGGCACCGGGGTAACATCAATTGAAAATACTTACAACATACCGGTTAGAACGTCCGGGGACCCCTCTTGATCACTTCGGGATTAGAGAGCATAGAAGTGATTCTTCTTGGGAGCATCGTGATTTGAACCATTTAGAGGAGCTTGGTTACCCTCTTTCCCCTTGACCGCATGAATGGGACAATCTTTCAATTGATGTCCACTTTCGCCACATCCATAGCACACACATATACCGGCAAGACATTTTCCCTGATGCTTCTTACCACACTTGGCACATGTAGGCCTCTCCATGGAAGATCCACCCCTATTGCCTCCTTGAGGCTTATGGTTAGACACCCTATCCTTGTTGAGTCTTGGAGCATTAGAGGAGCTTTGGTTGGAAAACTTCTTTTTGAACCTTGGTCCACTTTGACCCTTAAACTTACCCTTAGAAGAACTACCATCTTCGGTCCTTTCCTTTTCTACCTCTCTATTCTTCTTGCTAAGCCTTGTCTCCTCAACTTGTTGAGCATACACCATTAGACGTGAAATGTCCATATTTTCATGAAGCATAGCTGCACGACATTCTTCCTCAATTGAATGGGACACACCCGTCACAAATCGGCTCATCTCATCTCTAGGATTAGAAACCAAAGATGGGGCATATTTGGACAACTTAGTGAATTTCAAGGAGTATTCTTGGACACTCATACCTCCTTGGCAAAGGTTGATAAATTCCTCCACTTTTGCTTTCCTCATTTCCTATGGAAAGAACCTATCAAGGAATGCCTTCTTTAACATTTCCCAAGTTATGCGACTCGCTCTTATAGCCCTATTATCCTTCCATTGAGCAAACCATATTTGGGCCACATCTTTCAATTGATACCCTACTAGTTCGGCTTTATCAATAGAAGTTACTCCCATAGCATCCACTATCTTGTAGACCTCCTCCAAAAACTCTTGTGGGTCTTCGTTCACTTTGGAACCCAATAAAATAGGAGAGTTCATTCGAGTAAAGTCTCTCAACCTTGAAGCCATGGTGCTCACATTTGGATTCACTCGAGGCCCAACTTCCCTATTTTCTTGTACTGTTATAGCTTGTGCTTGAGTGGTGATGGCTTGAGTTTGAACGTTCATGAGTTGAGTCAATTTTTGGAAAGCCACCCTTACTTCCACATTAGTCATGACCCCTTCATCATTAGGAGTTTGAGGATCTTGAGGAGCTTAGGGAGGAACTCCCTCATTCCTATTCTCCTCTTGCATCCTCCTTGCATTTCCTCTACTTGTATTCATTGCATATAATCACAAGAGAAGGGTTAGGATAAATGACTTCATAGAGTTAGGACTCCAAAGAATGACTGAAGAGTAATGGAAGAAGTAAAAGCTCCTAAACATATTATAGCCTCTCATTAATAAGTGTGGCGCGCTTCACACTCATTAAAAAGACTCTACTAGACGTGGTTCATGAGACATCAACCTAAATATTATTCCCAAAACGTTATGCTCTGATACCAACTTTCTCATGACCCAGGAGTACCCCCTAGACGTAACATGGCGTACTTGACCCAGAAGGGGTCTCATACAAGCCTCTAGCATCATCATAACATAAGAAACAAGAATAATGCAGAAAAATTTAAAACCTTTACAACAGAAGTCAAACTTCATTTTTCATAATCTAAAACATAGGAATACAAAGTTTGGGACTTAGCCCTTTACATCAATAAAAGTCTCAAAATGAGAAGTATAATAACATCTAAGAAATGGATAATCCGTCCTCGAACTTTAGGACTCACCACAATTTGAAGTTAAACAATCCAAGTCTTCTTCAAGAAAGAGAGTGTATATCACCTAGCCGGAACCTACACTTATCAAAATGTAGAAGAAGAAGGGGTTAGCACAAATATGTACTAAGTTTGGAAACATGCATAAAATCGTTTAAGTATGATAAAAAGGACGTTAAGTGAAAAGTATGAATTTATCAAGTTTGGAAACCATCACGCATTTTCAATGTCAAAGACAAACCATAATCACATTTATAATCACAACATAGTAGTATCAACACCTTAGCAACCCCTAAGGAACACTAGTGCAATGAATGGTTGGCATCTCATAATACCAACCATACTAGTACTCCCTTGAAGCTACCTTAGTCATACATATCATCACTAAAAAAATAGTCATGTACATTACCTGAACAGAAGGAAAGTCATTCATAGCAACTATCCATTCAACATACATGCATACATTCATATCTCATCATAACATAAAGAACCATCCCATAACATCTTACTAAGTCTACTTGTGCAATGTAAAAGTGAAGTCCTATACCCCTACTCCTACTAAATGAACTCATTAAGAAGTCATAGTATAGATCATGTCTTATTCATTACCTTATCATTTAGGGAAGAATAGCCTTAACCGACATAGACCATGTGAGCTACATGGAATTCAGTGTCCTGTAACCCCACACCGAAAGAAGGTTTCCTAGTTGCCTAAGGTAGAACTAAATGTATTAGCTTTTAGGTGGATCCACTAGCTAAGTTATATGTTGGCACATAGTTATGGGATAGGGAGATTGCTTCTAGAAACCCGCCATATTGCATTGGCGGAGGGGCTCCCATCTCATGAGTTCAGTTTAGATGACCCAACCTATTGCATTGGCGGAAGGGCCTTTACCGCATTCTCCATATCCACTCGGTACTAAGCATTATCTCCCAAATTATACATAATTAGTCATGGAATTTTATTTACATGTGTGAAGAAGTATTCTACCCTTCATTCAATACAACTCATCAAATAGCTCAAAGATTCATTTAGGTGAGAACTAACTTTCATCCTTAGAATCATCATTAACATGTGAGTAACCCTTTCACATTTTTTTTCATAGTGTTTTCATGAGAATTAGCCTTTCAATCAACACAACAACATCAACATCATCCTAGACAAGTCATTTATGAACATGAGTAAAGGTAGTGCGAGAAAGCCCTTTCAACAATACCTCAATTTACACAATAGTCATAAGATCTTTACCTTTCAAGTGAATCATAAGTTCACATACATCCTTCATCAATCATGAAAAATCCTTCACAATTTACCCTGTTCAAGGGTCATGAACTAAGTCTCACAATCACATTTAGAATTTACTACTTTAAGCATAAATAAAACAAGATTCAATAACTAGATTAACAAAGATACAATACATACTAATCATCTTGCATCAATACTACCATCACAATTCTTGAAATTGGGGTCATGGGGTAGTTCATGGGTTCATGGGGAGTTTTACTATAAAAATGGCTATTTAACATCATATAAGACAAATAACATAATGAAATCATTTTTAAGAAGAACCCATTGCTAGAATGAAAACCCTAGGTTTTTAACAATATCCCCAATTTCGAAATTAGAGTTGAAGGGATTTATGGAGAAATGTGTTCTATGAATCAAGGTTCCCATACCTTAATTGAAGCTTTGCCCACAAATTGGAGTTGAGAAGATGGATTCTTGAGCCCTAATGTTCAAGTTCTTGGTGTTCTTCAATGGAGGAACTCTAGAGAGAGAAATTTTGAGAGGAGATGGGTCGTATTTTAATTCTTTTAAAAGTAACTAAATTCCAAGGTTTTTTTTAAGTCTAAAAAGGTTATATAGTCACTAGTAAAGGAATAAAATAATGAGGACTCAATTTTGGAAATGAACTAAGGACCCTTAAAATTTGAACTTAAATTTTTTCCCCTTTCACGATTTAGCTCGCCATATGAACCATCTTCGCTCGCCAAGGGCACTAGGCGACTCGCCAAGTGAACCCTTTGCTCGCCCAAATTTCCAGTAAGGTCCAAAAATGGGCAGCTCACAAGGCAATCGAGAGGTCCAATGGGTGATTCGCCAAGCTGGTTGGCGAGCTAAGACTTAGTTCGCCTTTTGTTCCAGAACTTTGACCAAAGGAACAACCCGCAAGGCGACCCCACGTGCACTTTGGCGCATCGCCAAGTCACTTGGACAATCAAGTGACCCCATCGCCAAATGGTCCATCTAAGAACAAGGTTCCTTTCACCCTATCTTGCTAGCTTAGGCCCTTGCTTGAACCCTAGGCTTCTTCCTTACTCATTTAAATTCTAAAAACAGCCTAGCCGTCAAATTAAAGTTATCCTAACTCACACAATGAGGCTCTAGTTTAACCTACCAATTTCCGGGTTATTATAAATATTAATTAAGAAACATTTATTTTATTAGTAAGGATGACATGTAAATAGGAACAAAGGGAATACACAGTGTAACACTTCCTTCATTTAAAAATAAATGAATTGTTGGAATATTGCACACCCTTTAAGAAAAAAATAATATTAAGACACTAATTAGACATTATTTTTCATTTTAAAAATTTTAAATTATTTTCATATTACTCTTTAGAATGAGTAAACATTGATTATGATAACTACTTACAATACCTCAAAGCAATTAGGGGTCTTTTGATGTGAAGGATAGCACAAAATAATCCTGGAATTAAATTGTAGTATTGTCACTAAATTTGTTGTTTGGTTGGCAAGTGTGGGATAACTTATCCCAGAATTAATAATTAGTACCGGGATAATACACCTTAATTGAACTTGAAAATTTAATTAGGGTCGATTTTTAGAGTGGAGTATTGACACCTCCAAAATTAGCACATAGTTGAACACAAAGGAATTTGTAAGAATTCATACATAAAAATAATTAAGCTAAACGAGGTGGAGGTTTATATATATATATATATATATGGAACTTTTGTAAGCAACCAACTTAATTTTAGGAAGTATGAAATGGATGTTAATTTTAGTACAACAAACTCAAACAATCAATAATAAATAATCCCAAGATAATTAATCCCAATATAACTTATCACAACATAACTTGTATTCAAACCAAACGACCCGTTAGAGTTTCTTGAACTCTTCACATCGAAAATCCAAATGAAAGGTAAAAATTGAAGAAAGTTTTAAGATATTCTTGAAGATTGAACAATTAAGTTAATTTTAACTATGAAAAATGTTTTAACAATTCACTTATTGTGAAATGAAGAGAATAATTACTATGATCTATTTATTTGTCAAAATGTAATTATAAATTACTATTTGATTGTTCAAGAATAATTACATGGTTAAATTAAATATTAAAATAAAATTAATTATCAAAAATTACAAATTAATAGCAGAATAAAATATGTGTCTTTATAAAGATATTCAGTTAGATATTTAAGATACATATTGTCTCTTGAAATACATCTATATCTATCTCTATCTATCTATATCTCTATCTATCTATATCTATATTACCTTAAAAGCATGAACTCCTAACTTGAATGTTAAATTACTATAATATCCTAAACTTAGGTTGTGATTTTTTCACTGAGTTGTGACTTTTTCGATAAGTTTTGACTTTTTTCGAAGGGTTGTGTTTTTTCGATGAGTTGTGACTATTCCAAAGAGTTGTGACTTTCCAAAGAGTTGTGACTTTTTCAATAAGTTGTGACTTTTCCAAAGAGTTGTNACTTTTTCGATGAGTTGTGACTTTTTCGATAAGTTGTGACTTTTTTCGAGGGGTTGTGATTTTTCGATGAGTTGTGACTTTTCCAAAGAGTTGTGAGTTTTTCAATATGTTGTGACTATTCCAAAGGGTTGCGACTTTTCGAAAAGGTCGTGACTTTTCATATAAGACACAAAAAATATTTATTCATACTACCCTTTGTTGACTATAAATAGAGAGGATTCCTCTCATTTTTAAACCACAATTTTTTGATCTTCTACTCTTCTTCTTGCATTTTAATTTTTTTCTGTTATTTATTGTCGCTGAGTGAGTTCGAATTTTAGCGGATATAAGGTACCACTATTCTGATGAAGTAATTGTTCTATCCTAATAGGGTATATTTCATAACCTCGAGTACTTCAGGAATATAATTTTGATGATATAATAATATTTTTTTTCTTAATATATACATTAGTATGTAATGTTCCAATATATGAAGTTAGCATGATGTAGTCTAAATTCAATTGTTTTTGTTAACAATTTCTCTTGTGATGTAGATATATGCTTCTGAATATCTTTTCCAAAATTTAAAGAATTGTCACGATTTATTTTTGATGCTCAAGACAAAAGAATGACTTTATTTATTAATGCTACTTATATGATTTAGACTCTAATGAAGTTTGATTCAAAATAGTAGTTACTATATAAACATTGCCCTTTTATTTTACTTATTTACTATTTCTTAATATTTTAGTATTTTAGACGAAGAAAAGTTCATATACCTTGTAATAACGTCAGTTGAAGTTTGTATTAGTTTAATTTTATTATTTATTTAATAGTTAATTTTATGAGATAAATATTTTCATTAATGCAAATATATATTTATATTTGGGTAGGTATTTATATTTAAATTAAAGTATTATATATGTCACATATTTATTATCAAGTTAATAAGATCTTCTAACTTCAAAATATATTATTTTAAAATGGTCCGAGTTTTTTTTTTTAATAACTCAGAACCAATGTGAAAATATGTGAATATATAAGATGGAGTTGTTCTCTTCACATGTTCATATGGCATCTGATCAATTTAACGTGCAATACACATGCAAAACACATCTGAAATATATATGACGATCCACGTTGAACATTCACAAAACAATCTGCAATAGTTTTTTCTTCTAAGCATATTATTCAAATCTTCCCTTAAATAAGCAATACTATTTACTATAACATATATTTTTGGAATTGGTAATCACGTGCAACACACGTGTCACAAAACTAGTTTATTATATTTTAAATAATATTATAAATAATAATTAATTTTTTTTTTTAAAAGAAAACATATTTTAATTCAAATAATTATAAAACTAAAAATACATATTTTTAAAAACATCATGGATTACATGTTTGACAAAAAGATTTATAAATATATTGTCATAAAATAATTTAAACGTTTGACAAAAATTCTATCAATTATATAATTAAAAATTGAATGTCATGCATTGTGAAATAACAAGTCAACAATACAATAACAAATAAATTGGAATAAAACATATAACATAATTTCAAATTCAAAAAAGAAGAAGTTAATATATATAAAGCAAAATTTTGCTTCAGTTCAAAAACTAAAATAATAGCGCAATTATGCTAAAGAAAAAAAAACATACAAAAAATATGAGAATCACAAGTAGTAAAGTCTAAAGAAGAGTAAATAATATTTTACCTCAAATCCGAACATCAAAACCAAACTCAATCATAAACTCGGAATGAATCCTCACTACACTAAAAATGATCTTTAGCGATAATTCATTAATGGAAATAATGTAACTTCACTAAATTCAGAGGCAACTGAAGCTCATGTGAGGGATGCAAAAACTTGAGCTGAGGCAAATAAAACAAGTGCATATTTCTAGGGTATGCAACTGGAGTAAAAGGTTACAGTTTGTGGTGCACTGATCAAAAGGTTCAATGGTGAATTATTAGTAGGGATGTGACATCCAATAAATCTACATCACTGGACAGTCAGAATAAAAAAGACAATAGTAGAAACAAATTGTCGTGTAAGTGACTGTATAGAGCTAGAAGTTGAATCTCCACTAGCTTAGCTTAGTAGTTCAGAAGTAGAGGAGGTGCAAGACATTAATCAAAATGATAATGCTGATGCACCTTGGCAACAACAATTCTATAACATTGTAATAGGCAAAAAAAAGACTGATGAACCGACCAAAAATATTTGCAAACATAGTTGATGAAAATTCTTTTGGATATGTAAATTTTGAGAAATTTGTTTTATTAGTTTCATAGATCATGAATGTGCTTGAGCCTAAAAATTATAAATATGTTATTTCTAGTTTAAAAGCATATCACTGGGTTGGTGCTATGGGTGAATAGATTGAGTTTCTTCAAAAGAACCAAACATGGAAGCTTGTTTCGTCGTCAAATGAGACAAAAGGTAGTCAAATGGTAGTCATAGACAATGTATTTAAAGGGGTTGTTGATGTGAATAAAGTGTCTACCGATGGTAATCCAACAGATATGTTGACCAAGACAGTCCCAACCAATAAGTTGTTACCAAAATATTTCTCGTATCTCAAAAGGAAATATTATCTATATTCATTCTATTGAATGAGTCTCAATATCTTTTTAATTATCTCAAAAAATAATATTAATGTTGCTCCAAAATATGGCTGTTGCAACGTATCTTTCTAACAAAAATAAATTGCCTTCGATTGCCCATATTGAATTGTCTTTAATGTAGTTATGACATTCACTCTCATACTGTCAATTATTTATGTAAAATCTTGCAATTTGAAATAACTAGGAAGAAGCTAATAATTGGAAATAGTCATTTTTGGAAAGAATGAAAATCTGGAAAATTTTGTTAAGTTAGAATAAATTGAGTTTTGGTCAACTTCAAACGGCCATAACTCCTAGCTCAAGAATATTTAGATGTATTTCCAGATATGGTTGGAAATCTCTTGGAATAACCGTTCCAACACCACTGAGTTTGCGCGATTTCGAGTTCGTATGAGTAAGTTATGCCCTTTGGAAGTTGGGTTGTCTAAATAAGGTAAGCCTAATCCGGATTTGGAAGGGTTATTTAGTCTTTTCCTTACCGAATTATTCTAAATCGTTTTTAGGAGTTAATTGGGGTAAAAATCAGATTTTTCCAGTTTAAAAAAGTTGAAGTTTCACGCTAGGGCTTGGAGAAAAGAGAAAAGAAGAGAAAAGGAGAAGAGGAAAACACAAGATTTGCCAAGAACGATCGATTTTGGTTGTGGATTTCGCCAAGGAATTGATCCTACAAGGTATGCGAGTCTTTCATAGCATTGGGTTCGTTCACCCACGCACCAAGCATGTTTTTTTTAGCGAAATTCATCCCAAAAGAGTTTGAAAGTTGATGTTCTTGATAGGTATTCTTGAATTTGAATGTCGTTCTTGAATAGGGATGAATTGAGGAGTTTCTGAGATCTTTACGTTGATTTTTAGAGTTGTTTTGAGTTAGGTTCTTGAGTACATATGCTGGGTATCTGAATCTAAAATGAATTTGAGAACAATAATCGAGTTTAGGCGAATTAGGGCTGGAAAACGAAGAAGGAAAAAGTCGGACAAGGAACAGGTTCCAGGTCTGCGTCGTGAACCTGTTCCTTCAGTTGAAAATTTTCTCTCCGCATCGCGGAGAGAACGTGAACTCCACTGTTTCAAAATTAAATTTCGCGATCAATTATTTAAAAGAATCTCCGTGTCGCGGACTTGTTCCAAGACGGTGATTTATTGATTGTTTCTCATGTATAGCTATCTAAAATCATTCCTAAACATCATGAGATCTTTTTTTATCACAAATCACAATCCCTGAATCCATAATTCAATTCAAGGAAAGTTAAGAGTCAAGTCAAGAGAAGTTAAGAGTCAAGTCAAGAGAAGTTCATAAAGTTTTCAAAAGTCTTTTACAAATGCCTTAACTGTGTTTTAAGACTTAAGTTTTAAGTTGAGTAAAAAGTAAAGATTGAAGTCATTTCCTCAAAAGAGTATATCGGGACTATGTATTCCCAAAGATTAAATGTATTTACATTTAAACAAGAAAGGAAACTGATATTTCAAACGGAGCCTTTGTGCTAGTTTATTTTTCAAGTAAAGAGGAAACATTGATTTCCAAATGAGCCTCTGAGCTAGTTTTTTAGTAAAGACGAAATTGATATTTACAAAAGAGTGTTTAAGCTAAGTTTTGAGAAATTATCTCAAACCAAAGAAAGAGTTTTGTTTTTACAAACATATGAGCTAAGGTATATTTTGGTAGTAGTATGGAGCACCGATATGGGGACAAACATTAGTTCAGATAAATCACGTCTCCATAAACCATGTAGCCATCATGAGTAGTAAAGGATCATACTTTTTAGATGACTCCTTAAGATTCTTTTAGCACAAGCTAGTGGATCCACTAAGTGAAGTGTTCTATATGACGGCAAAGTATAGGACAATTCTGGCAGCGTGGGCAAGATGTTGTATCACCACTTAGGCTCATCGTGGTGGTTGTCGGTTAGAGAAACTCCCACATAAACTATATTCTTTGTTATATGAGTAAAATTGAGTTTGTTATTACATTTTCTTTAACGAACTAAGTTGCTTTTACTATTTTATAAAGCTTTTCATATATTGCATGTGTTTCATTGCTTTATTATGAGTTATGTTATTTATGAGTTGAGGAGATCCAATGTAAGTATTACTTTTAGAATCTTTTCAAGCCTATGTTATATTTAGCATTCCAACTCGTATACTCGTACATTCAATGTACTAATGCCAATTGGCCTGCATTGTATTATGATGCAAACACAGGAAACCAGGAGCATCATCTAGCGCCTCGTTGATCAGGTTCAACACCCAGAGTCTGTTGGTGAGCTTTTTTGAATTCTGGAGGACCCCTTTTACTTTCCTTTCAGTATTTTTATTGTTAGGATTATCGGGTGTCTTGTTCCGACATCCCTCTTTGTTTTAGAGGCTTCATAGACAGATAGAAAGTTAGTAGTTTAGTTGTCTTCACATTATCATTCAAATGTTGTTTGAAGACTTCAGTTGCTGGTTTTGCTAAGTTTTATATCTCTTTAAAGTTATGTTTTGAGGTTATATTGTTAAGTTAAGTCTTTCACTGAGTAAGTAAGCTAGGACAAGGGTCCGCTTGGGGAAAGCAATGGTTCTCAAGTGCCAGCCACGTTTAGGGTGTAGGCTCGGGGCGTGACAAACTTGGTATCATAGCACAGAGTTCAAGAGTCCTAGGGAATCTATGAAGCCGTGTCTATAGAGTCCTAGTTATCGGTGTGAAGCGCGCCACATCTATAATTAGGAGGCTGTAACATTTAGGAATTCCTGCACTCTTTTCATACTCATTTCGTGTGATATAGCGTATCTCTATAAAAGTCTCTTTCTCACTCGTGCTTACGCGTAATCGATTTTGAGCTGGCCTATGGTCGAGAGTGCCTACATGAGGCGTTTCTTTCCTCATGAGCTAAGAGAAGCAAAGAGATGGTTGCTGACATGAGAAATACGATGAGTTTATTCGTAGTTGGGTTAACTCATCTGTCAAGTAAGTAAAGTAAGGTAGTTATGCTAATAGGTGGCATGGTTATAGCAAGGCTGATGATCCATGTGCAATAAGGTAAAAGGGACAAGCGGAAGGATAGAGAAGAGTTTAAGAATAAGAGGGCTAAGACATCAGGCAATGAATCCGGGCAGCAAAACAGTAATGTGAACCGGTCTTCTTTCAAACATAAGCAAAAAAGACATGTTTCATCATCTGCTAGTGCACCTGCACCAAGAAGCAAATGTAAGTACAATAGTCAAAATTTTCAGAACTTCAGAGCCAGACCTGCGCATTCGCAAGGTAGTAAGGCTCAAGGGTGTACTAAGAGTCTTGCATGTGCTAAGTATGGTAGGAGCTACTCAAGGGTGTGTCTTAATGTCTCCACTAGTTGCTTCAAGTGTGGCCAAAATGGTCATTTTATGAGAGAGTGTCCTCAGAGCAGACAGAGTAATGGTAATGGGGGCAATAAAGCCCAATCTTCATCTGTTGCTCCACCAGACAGAGTTGTATCTAGAGGAGCTAATTCAGGGGTAGGCGGAGGAGGAAACTGTCTATATGCTCTCACTAGTCGCCAAGAGTAAGAGGATTCGCCAGATGTTTTCACTGGTCTGATCCAAGTCTTTAACTTTAATGGTTATGCTTTGCTAGATCCAGGAGTGAGTTTATCCTTTGTAACTCCGTATGTTGCGATGAATTTTAATTTTCTTCCTGAGAAACTTAGTGATCCTTTCAGTGTTTCTACACCTGTTAGTGAGTCTATTATAGCAGAAAGAGTCTATCGTGATTGTCCCGTTTCCGTCAATCACAAGAGTACCATGACTGATCTAGTTGAGTTAGACATGGTAGATTTTGATGTCATTCTTGGTATGGACTGGCTACATGTCTGTTATGCCTCAGTTGATTGTAGAACTCGAGTTGTCAAGTTTCAATTTCCAAATGAGCCAGCCTTAGAGTGGAAAAGCAGTTCAACAGTGCCTAAGGGTCGTTTTATTCCATACCTTAAGGCAAGGAAGCTAGTTTCTAAGGGGTGTGTCTATCATTTAGTCCGAGTTAATGACTATAGTGTTGAGATACCTCATATTCAATTAGTTTCAGTAGTAAAAGAGTTTCCAGAAGTTTTCCCAGATGATCTTCCTGGAGTCCCTTCTGTGAGAGAGATAGACTTCGATATAGATGTCCTTCCAGATACTCATGGTATCTCAATTATGCTATATAGAATAGCACCAGAAGAGTTGAAAGAGTTAAAAGAGCAGTTGAAAGATCTTTTAGAGAAAGGTTTTATTCAACCAAGTTTCACACCTTGGGGCACTACGGTCTTATTTGTGAGGAAGAAGGATAGTTTCTTTAGAATGTGTACATATTATTTCCAGTTGAACAGGGTTACCATCAAGAACAAATATCCTCTCCCAAGGAATGATGATCTTTACGATCAACTTCAGGGTGCTACTTGTTTCTCTAAGATAGACCTTAGATCAGGCTACCATCAGTTAAGAGTGAGGGAATGTGATATTCCAAAGACAACATTCAGGACCCATTATGATCATTATGATTTTCTGGTCATGTCCTTTGGTTTGACCATTGCGCCTGTAGCATTTATGAACCTTATGAATAGAGTTTTCAAACCTTATTTAGTTATGTTTGTTATAGTCTTCATTCATGACATTCTAATCTATCCAAGGAATGAAGAAGATCATGGTAGTCATCTCATAATAGTTCTCCAGACTTTAAAAGATAGAGAGTTGTATGCCAAGTTCTCTAAATGTGAGTTTTGGCTTGAGTCTGGCATTCTTAGGCCACATTGTGTTTGGAGAGGGAATTAAAGTTGATACTTAGAAAATTGAGGCAGCGCAGAATTGGCCTAGACCCACATCTCCAACTGATATTAGGAGTTTCTTGGGATTGGGTGACTATTATAGAAGGTTCGTAGAGGGGTTCTCATCTATTTCGTCTTCTTTGACCAAGTTGATTCAGAAAACAGTGAAGTTTCAATGGTCTGAAGCTTATGAGAAAAGCTTTCTGGGATTGAAAAAGAGGTTGACTACTGCCCCAGTTTTGACCTTACCAGAAGGTACGCAAGGCATTGTTGTCTATTGTCATGCGTCTACAATTAGGTTGGGTTCTATATTAATGCCGAATGGCAAAGATATAGCTTATGCCTCAAGACAATTGAAAGTAGAGGAACTACCCAACCCATGATCTAGAATTGCCTGTCGTAGTTTTTGGTTTGAAAATATGGCGCCATTATGTTTATAGTTTTCATGTGGATCTGTTCACCGATCACAAGAGTCTTCAGTATGTGTTTAGTCAGAAAGAGCTTAATCTCAGACAGAGGAAATGGTTAGCATTACTCAAGGATTATGACATGAGTATTCTTTATCACCCATTTATCACCCAGGTAAGGCTAATGTTGTTGTTGATGCCTTGAGCAGGTTATCTATGGGTAGTACCGTCCATTTTGAGGGAGATAAGAAAGAGTTAGCAAAACAGGTGCATAGACTTGCATGGCTCGGAGTTCGACTAATGGATTCTACAGAAGGAGGAGTGGTGGTGATGAATGGGGCTTAATCATCATTAGTGTCAGAAGTAAAAGAGAACCAACACCAAGATCCTATTTTTTTTCTTGAATTAAAGGCAAGTGTTCATAAGCAGAAAGTGATGGCTTTTGAACAAGGGGGAAATGGTGTTTTGAGATATCAAGGTATATTGTGTGATTTATTTCAAGGGTAATTCGGATGATCACCTGTCTCTTAATGAGTTGCCTACAACAATAGTTACCACTCTAACATCCAAATGGCTCCTTATAAAGCTCTTTATGGGAGAAGATGTAGATCTCCTATTGGATGATTTGAAGTTGGTGAAGCACGGTTAATAGGACCAGATCTAGTTCATCAAGCTATGGAGAAAGTGAAATTTATTCAAGATAGATTGAGAACAGCACAGACTCATCACAAATCCTATAATGATGGTAGGAGGAGGGAGTTAGTGTTTGAAGTAGATGATTGAGTTTACTTGAAAGTTTCACCCATGAAGGGTGTTATGAGATTTGGTAAGAAGGGGAAGCTTAGTCCCCGATATATTGGTCTTACAAAATATGCAAGAGGATTGACAATGTAGCTTGTGAGTTAGAGCTACCACAAGAATTAGCAGCAGTCCATCCGGTTTTCCACATCTCCATGTTGGAAAAGTGTATGGTGATCCTTCATTGATCATACCAACTGAAGATATTGGGATCAATGATAGCATGTCTTATGAGGAGATTCCTGTTTAGATTCTAGATCACCAAGTTCGCAAGTTGAGAATAAAAGAGGTAGCATCAGTCAAAGTTCGTTGGAGGAACCAGGTTGTTGAGGAAGCTACTTGGAAGCTGAGGAAGATATGAAGAAGAGATATCCACATCTCTTTGAATCCGAAGAGCGTGCAGACCAAAGTACTAATTTTCTTCTAGTACTCTTTAAATTATGAGTGAGCATGTTGTTTGTTTGCATTTGCTTCTTGGGAGTTTGAACTTGATGTTACCACACTTAACCTAGTAAGAGTAATCTCATTCGAGGATGAATGTACCCAAGGGGGAGATATTGTAGCATCTCGCAATTTGAAATAACTAGGAAGAAGCTAATAATTGGAGATAGTCATTTTTGGAAACAATGAAAATCTGGAAATTTTTGTTAAGTTAGAATAAGTTGAGTTTTGGTTAACTTCAAATGGCCATAACTCCTAGATCAGCATTAGTTTGTATTTCCATATATGGTTGGAAATATCTTGGAATAACCTTTCCAACACCGCTGAGTTTGCACGATTCCGAGTTCGTATGAGTGAGTTATGCCCTTTGGATGTTGTGGTGTTTGAACAAGGAAAGCCGAATCCGGATTTGGAAGGGTAATTTAGTCTTTTCCATACCTAGTTATTTTAATTTGTTTTTAGGAGTTAAATGGAGTAAAACTCAGATTTTTCCAGTTTAGAAAAGTTGAAGTTTCACGCTAGGGCTTGGAGAAAAGAGAAAAGAAGAGAAAGGAGAAGAGGAAATGCAAGATTCGCCAAGAACGATCGATTTTGGTTGTGGATTTCGCCAAGGAATTGATCCTACAAGGTATGTGAGTCTTTCATAGCATTGGGTTCGTTCACCCACACCTAAGCATGTATATTTCAGCAAAATTTGTCCTAAAAGAGTTTGAAAATTGATGTTCTTGATAGGTATTCTAGAATTTGAATGTCGTTCTTGAATTGGGCTGAATTGAGGAGTTTCTGAGATCTTTACGTTGAGTTTTAGAGTTGTTTTGAGTTAGTTTCTTGAGTACATATGTTGGGTATCTGAATATAAAATAAATTTGAGAACAATAGTCGAGTTTAGGCGAATTGGGGCTGGAAAACGAAGAAGGAAAAAGTCGGACAAGGAACAGGTTCCACGCGAACTTGTTCCTTCAGGGTGAAAATTTTCTCTCCGCGTTGCGGAGAAGATGCGGACTCCTCTGTTTCAAAATTAAATTTCACAATCAATTACTTAAAATCATCTCCGCGTCGCGAACTTGTTCCAAGACGGTGATTTCTTGATCGTTTCTCATGTTTAGCTATCTAAAATCATTCCTAAACATCATGAGATCCTTCCTATCACAAATCACAATCCCTGAATCCATAATTCAATTCAAGGAAAGTTAAGAGTCAAGTCAAAGAAGTTCATAAAGTTTTCAAAAGTCTTTTGCAAATGTCTTAACTTTGTTTTAAGACTTAAGTTTTGAGTTGAGTAAAGAGTAAAGATTGAAGTCATTTCTTCAAAAGTGTATATCGGGATTATGTACTCCCAAAGATTAAATGTATTCACATTTAAACAAGAAAGGAAACTGAGATTTGAAAAGGAGCCTTTGTGCTAGTTTTTTTTTCAAATATAGAAGAAACTTTGATTTCCAAAAGAGTCTTTGAGCTAGTTTTTCAGTAGAGAGGAAACTGAGCTTTCTAAAAGAGCTTTTAAGCTAAGTTTTGAGTAATTATCTCAAACCAAAGAAAGAGTTTTGTTTTTACAAACATATGAGCTAAAGTATATTTTGGGAGTAGTATTGAGCACCGATATGGGAACGGGCTTGAGTTCAGATAACTCACGTCTCCATAAATCATGTAGCCATCATGGGTACTAAAGGATCATACTTTTTAGATGACTCCTTAAGATCTTTTTAGCATAAATTAGTGGATTCACAAAGTTAAGCATTCTATATGATGACAAAGTATAGGACAGTTTTGGTAGCGTGGGGAAGACGATGTATCACCACTTAGGCTTATCGTGGTGGTTGTCTATTAGAGAAACTCCCACAAAACTATATTACTTTGTTATATGCGTAAAGTTGAGTTTGTTATTGCATTTTCTTTAATGACCTAAGTTGCTTTTACTGTTTTATAAAGCTTTTCATAAATTGCATGTGTTTCATTGCTTTATTATGAGTTGAGTTATTCATGAGTTGAGAAGAGACAAGGTAAGTATTTTGTTTTAGAATCTTTTCAAGCCTATGATATGTTTAGCATCCGAACTCGCATACTCATACATTTAATGTACTGATGCCAGTTGGCCTGCATCATATTATGATGCAGACACAGGTAACCAGGATCAGAATCCAGCGCCTCGTTGATCAGGTTCAGCACTCAAAGTCTGTTGGTGAGCCTCCTTGCATTCTGGAGCACTCCTTTTACTTTGCTTTCAGTATTTTTTTGTTAGGATGATCGGGAGTCTTGTTCTGACATCCCTATTTGTTTTAGAGGCTTCATAAACAGATAAAAAGTTAGTAGTTCAGTTGTCTTTACATAATCATTCAGATGTTGTTTAAAGACTTCAGTTGCCATTTTGGCTATGTTTTATATCTCTTTAAAGTTATGTTTTGAGCTTATCTTGATAAGTTAAATCTTCTGCTGAGTAAATAAGCCAGACCAAGGGTTTGCTTGGGGCCTACAATGGTTCTCATGTGCCAGCCACGTCCGGGGTGTAGGGTGGGGGCGTGACAATTTACCTTTGAGACATTATCAGTTTTGTTTTCTTTGCATATATATATTTATCGTGTTCATGTAATATTGAGAGAGGTGTGAAAAACATAGAGAGAGATATTCTTCCTCCTAAAATATATGGTGCTTGTGCTGAATTTTCACTTTGATTTTGAAACAGTGTTCTCCTAGTTCTATACTAGAAGAGCGAGTCGAATCCTAGGGATACACCTATATCAGGTGTAATATCCTTAAGGAGTGTCTTTAATTTGACACACTTGATCATGCTATGAGAATTATCTACAAGTATTCATTTAGGTTTTCTCAACCATCAATTCAACAATTTCAGGATTTTCCGAAACTTACTTGAACCTTAAGGTTTGGCCCACCATCAACCACATAGTTAATAAGCTTGCATGCGTAGTGGGTCGAATACCCATTAGTGATATTATCTACTTTGCAGTTAAGTTTGTATAGCTTTAAAATGATTTTTTAATGACGAAGGCGTGCTTCCTCATATAGCGAGCATCTTTCTCATATGTATAATATCAACGTAGAGTTTTCTTATGTGATACACTTCCATAGTCTCCCACGTGATTGAAAACCAACAAGTCTTCAAATGGAAAAATAAAAAGAAATAATAGTTCATCCATAATCTCCACATAACATTAAAGAAGACCCGTACAAAATATCACAAGTTCAAGCATGAAAGGAAAGTAAAAATCATTGAAATATTCCATAGAACAAAATTCTGAATCTACCTCTGAACACAAGTTACACATCTTGACCATGAGGTGCCATGATGAATTTTACCCTTGGTGATGCTTTTAAGGACATCGTAAGTTCTTCATACAAATCCAATACCTCAGCTACATCACGTTCATCAGAAGGTTCAACAATAATCCTTGAAAGTGAAGGGGAATATGCCAATATGAGGTTTTAAAAAAAGAGTTCAAATAGTTTCCTCTCAAATTCTCTTAGTTCCACAAATTCATGCACGTCACCTATGTTTCTTTCACTCAAGGTATTGAAAACCTATAGAAATTCAAACAAAAAAAGGTTAGTAACTTTTACAAGTTGTAACAAGTAAAACTATCTTACATTAAGGATTACAAATTCCGTTACTTATAAAATATTACTTGTAAATATTTTTTAATTTGTATAACTTGATATTGATCGAGCATAAAATTCATTACATTGTAGATACGTATATAGGTTAAACAATAAAAATGTAAAGTGTTTAACTTATATACAATGACGATGTAAAATGTTTTTACTTTATCAAGTCACTAAAAAGTATCTACTAGTAACCAAGTTAAACTGATGATATTAAAATTAAGATAGATTACCTACTACAACACGTAAATGTAACCTATTATCAATGTATATATAACTTAAACTTGATTTTAAATTATAAAAAGGTGAGATATATTCCATCTATTTCTAGTGAAGCCAAGTTGGGAGAACGCTTAATCAAGGAAAGAACATCACAAAGTTGGTTTAGATTCACAAATGTCACACACAATGTTACATGCTTCAAATGGTAGGGTTTTGATTGTAACCTTTTTCGAATAATTTATGTACCCAAATGCTTTATAAAAGAAAAACAAAAGGCAAAAGTTCATTAATGGTTAAGTATATACAAGAAGCATAGTAATAAAGAATACTGAAATATTTCTTGATCAAATTATACTCACTTGAATGCAAGAATTATTCAAAACAAGCCTTATTAGGTTAGATAACAAATAAAGAAGAAGTGACCATGTAATGAATCTCCCTTTTGTCATATAAGTTTCTAACTCTTCACGAAATAACAACTCCCTAACATTTGAGAAATTTTCAAAATAATTTGGACGAATGTCATGACTATCATGAGTAGTCAAGAACTCGATCCTCGGAGCAAATATTGTGAGGAAATGAACGCCATTGCAAGAAATAAACGTTAAGGATGAAATTAATGGGGCACTCAATACATAATTTGCTTTGTTTGGACAAAATTTGGTGAACTTGAAGGTCAAGTCAAGGAGGTTTGGGAAGAATGCTTTGGGAGAATGTGGTTTGACTATGAAATTTGTGACATCTAGATATGTGATAGTTGGACAATCAAATATACAAAAAGACAATGTATAATGCTCGCGTTGTAATTTTTTAGGGTAAGTTCTTTGACACTGTAACACCCCGTATCCAAAAATAGAGATTTCAGATTTCTGGTGTTACAAGTGGCACTCACGGACACCATCCACGGACTGTAGATGGACTCATGGTCCGTCCTGCAGGTCCGTGGTTCGTGACAGAAAACTTCCCCAGAACTCAGTCAGAAAATTTGGCTAAGTGTTGACCCACTAACAGACCTACGGTCCGTAGGTCAGGTCACGGACCGTAGTTCGTGTCCATGGATCGATGACCCAAAATCCCAGCTTTAGTCCCATTTGATGGTTGACCATCACGGATAGTCAATCGATCCATGGTCCGTAGGTCTGACCGTAGATGAGGATCAGCAGCCAGTAAGCAGAAAATTGTTGATGGATCAACTTCAGATGGTCATAACTTTTAGCAAAAAAGGAATTGTGTGTCTCATGACATGTGATATGATAGATAATTGAATCCTCTTTCCAACGCCGCTGAGTTTGCTAAATTCTGACCTCCAAGTAAAATGTTATGCTCGTTTTAGTGAAAGCCTGTCGAGCAGGCTTGACCTACGGATCCAATCGACGGACCATCGATTGACCTACGGGCCGTCAGCCCAATCCGTCGATCACTCCGACAGCAGTTAATTCAGGAGTCTTTTTGATCTTTTTCTATTTCATTTAACCCCTAAGATACGTCGTTTAGACCCTAAATCATGAGGTTTTTAGTCAGTTTAAGCCTAGAAACATAACTAGAACTTACCTTGGTCAAAATCATTAATCAAAACTTAGAAAATTAGAATCAAGAAAGAAGAAAAAGGTAAAGAACCCCAGTTCAAGAACGCAGCAAGGTTCCATCAGTTCCAGCCCCGAAATCGAAAGATTTCTCCGTGAATTCGTCACCAGGTATGTGGGATTTCACCAGTGGGTTTCTTTCGCCCATTAGGTCCCTAGAATTTAGTCAGTTTCTTGATTCCTTTATTATGAATAGACCTAGGGTTTCTAGAATTTCAGAAGATCATCATGCATTAGTTATTAACATGTTCCAAATCAGATTATCATGTTATTACATCATTTCTCGTATGAATTTCAGAACCCTAGCTATGTATTTCTTTAGTTCTTGAATTACATATGCTAGATCAGATATTTCAGTTATTCAGTTATACATGCCTCAGTTATTAATGCATCAATATCAGTTTAATTGTTGCTTTCTCAGTTTGCATGTTCAGTTTTGAGCTATCCAGTATTTACAGAAATTCAGTCATAACCAGTTAACCACTTAATTCATTGGGAGTAGCATAATACCAAGTTGGACTAGGGTTCAACGTACCCATATAGTCCCAAAACTACGAGCCACGTAGGTGTAAGTCCCCTCTGTGGGCAAACATCAGTTTAGTGATCACACCAGCATTCCTCTATACCTCTGGCAGGATATATTGGGTTCTCTCGATGGGGCGTATACATCGGACTCCACATTTAGCTCATGTGGTTTTATTGTCTATTATTAGTAGCTCCCACAGTTTAGTCAGACTCTATTGCATTGACCACATTTACATTTCATTCAGTATTCAGTAACCATGTTATAAATTGGTCATTGCATTCAGTTAGATCAGTATTCAATATCTATATCATGTTCAGATTATATCATTGTTTTATTGCTCTGTTCAGTTAAATGTTATTTCCGCTTTACTCTATCCTGCATGCTCAGTACCTTTCAAGTACTGACGCATACGTGCGCTACATCTTCTCGTGATGTAGGTTCAGGTTCTTAGCATCGAAATCATGCTTAGATCGATTCCCGATCTTCACTTCAGCAGCATCAGAGGTGAGTCCTCATTCTTCGAGGACTAGTGACATGCTTATCTTTATCGCTTTCAGTCTCTTAGTTTCAGTTTTGCTAGATCTAGTTGGGGCATGTCCCAACATTTCTAGTCAGTTTAGAAGCTTATTTCAGACATAGTTAGATTCAACTTATTATCTTGAGTTTGATATTTCTTTTGTATTAAACTCTCAGATTTCATATATTCAATTATAGTATATGGGTATTTCCCCATCTTTTCAGATATATTTATGATCTAGCTTCCGCATCAGTTTATTATCTTTAGTATGCTTGTGATCATGCCAGCAGGGTTAGCTTGGGATCACTTATGGTCCTAGGTCCCGTGTCCACGTCTCGGGGGTAGCTCGGGGCATGACAAACTTGGTATCAGAGCACTAGGTTTAAGTATCCTAGGATGTCTGAAAAGCCGGACTAAGTAGAGTCCATTTCATGGGTGTGTAGTGTGCACCAAATCTAATGAGAGGGAGGCTACAAAGTGTTTAAGAAATCTTCATTTTCTTGTTACTCTTATCGTGCGAAAGGTATGATCTAATTCCAATCTAACTCGACGTTCTACGTTTCAGTGATCATGCCTCCTCGTAGAACTTATGCCAGGAATGCGAATGCCAGGAACGCAAATGCAGCTCCTCCAGTTTCGGATCAGGGAGACTCTCATGATGTAGTCATTGGTACGTTATGAGTCTTTGATCTTGATGTTTATTCTTTATTAGATCCAGGGGCTACTTTGTCTTTTGTAACTCCTTATATAGCAGTCCAATTCAGTGTTAGCCCAGAAACTCTTTCAGAACCCTTCTCAGTCTCTACTCCAGTCGGTGACCCAGTTATAGCTAGACGAGTATACAGAAATTGCCCTGTCACAGACTCTCAGAAAGTCACCTCAGCAGATCTTGTAGAGTTAGAAATGGTAGACTTCGATGTCATTCTAGGCATGGATTGGTTACATTCCTGTTATGCCTCAGTTGATTGTAGAACTAGGATTGTTCGTTTTCAGTTTCCAGACGAACCAATCTTGGAATGGAAGAGTAGTAGCTTAGCGCCTATGGATCGATTCATTTCTTACCTTAAGGCCAGAAAGATGATATATAAGGGTTATCTCTATCATCTAATTCGGGTTAAGGATTCTAGCTCCGAAACCCCAACTCTTGAGTCAGTTCCAGTGGTTAATGAGTTTCCAGAAGTGTTTCCAGAAGATCTTCCCGGAGTTCCTCCCGAAAGGGAAATCAACTTTAGAATAGATCTTCTTGCAGATACCCAGCCTATCTCTATCCTTCCTTACAGAATAGCTCCAGCTGAGCTTAAAGAATTGAAAGAGCAGTTGAAAGACCTGCAACATAAGGGCTTCATTAGACCCAGTATTTCGCCATGGGGTGCACCAGTGTTGTTCGTGAAGAAGAAAGATGGTTCTCTCAGAATGTGCATTGACTATAGGCAGTTGAACAAGGTCACAATCAAGAATAAGTACCCTATCCCCAAGAATATGACTTGTTCGACCAACTTCAGGTGCTAGTCATTTCACAAAGATAGACCTCAGATCAGGTTATCATCATATTAAAGTCAAAGAGAGTGACATTCCGAAGACAGCCTTCAGAACTCGGTATGGTCATTACGAATTTATAGTT
>NW_006239137.1:396941-400226 GCF_000226075.1 Solanum tuberosum | reverse complement strand
TTTATTGATGGTATCCTCATTTACTCTAGGAATGAGGAAGAACATGCAAGTCATTTGAGAGTTGTTCTGCAAACTCTCAAAGATCGCCAGTTATTTGCAAAATTTAACAAGTGCGAGTTTTGGTTACAATCAGTTGCCTTCCTTGGGCATATTGTGTCTAGTGAAGGAATTCGAGTAGATTCCGAGAAGATAGAAGCAGTGAAACAATGGCCCAGACCTACCTCTGCTATAGATATCCGAAGTTTCTTGGATTTAGCGGGATATTACAGAAGGTTCGTGGAAGGATATTCATCCATAGCCTCACCATTGACTAGGTTGCCTCAGAAAAATGTTAAGTTTCAATGGTAAGATGATTGTGAGAAAAGCTTCGCAGAATTGAAAACTAGGTTGACTAGAACTCCTGTCTTGACTCTACCAGAGGGTTCAGATGGTTATGTGATCTATTGTGATGCATCTAGAGTCGGCCTAGGTTGTGTATTGATGCAGTGAGGTAGGGTTATAGCTTATGCTTCTAGATAGCTTAAGGTACATGAGAAGAATTATCCAACTCATGACCTTAAGCTTGCAGCAGTGGTGTTTGCACACAAGATTTGGAGACATTACTTGTATGGTGTTCATGTAGATGTGTTCACAGACTATAAGAGCCTCCAGTATGTATTCACCCAGAAAGAGTTGAATCTTCGCCAGAGAAGGTGGCTTGAGTTCCTCAAAGATTATTATATGAGTGTGCATTACCATCCTGGTAAGGCCAATGTAGTAGCAAATGCGCTTAGCAGACTATCTATGGGTAGTGTAGCACATGTTGAGGAAGAAAGAAGAGAGCTAGCAAAGGATGTTCATACACTTGCTCGCCTAGGAGTTCGCCTTATGAGCATATCATATGGTGGTGTAGCGGTTCAGAATGGGGCAGAATCTTCTTTGGTAGTGGAGGTTTAGGAAAAGCAAGATAGTGATCCGATATTACTTGAACAAAAGGGTGCAGTCCATCAACAGAGAGTTGAGGTTTTCTCCCAAGGGGGAGATGGTGTACTTCGCTACCAAGGTAGATTGTGTGTTCCTGATGTGGGTGAATTGAGACAACATATTCTCACAGAAGCCCATAATTCCAGATACTCTATTCATCCAGGCGCCACTAAGATGTACCGCGATCTGCGGGAAGTCTATTGGTGGAATGGTATGAAAAGAGATATAGCAGACTTTGTGGCTAAGTGCCCTAATTGCCAGCAAGTCAAGGTAGAACATCAGAAACCAGGAGGTATGACTCAAGAGATTGACATCCCTACTTGGAAGTGGGAAGTGATCAACATGGACTTATCACAGGCTTACCTCGTACTCGCAGACAACATGACTCCATTTGGGTGATTGTTGATAGGGTTACTAAGTCTTCTCGCTTTTTGGCAGTCAAGACTACAGATTCGGCGGAGGATTACACCAAGCTTTACATTAATGAGATTGTGAGGTTGCATGGAGTTCCTTTGTCTATCATCTCAGATAGAGGTCCTCAGTTTACCTCTCATTTCTGGAAGTCATTTCAGAAGGGTCTACCTTCCTCTTATTGAGTTCTCCTACAACAATAGTTACCATTCCAGCATTCAGATGGCCCCTTATGAGGCATTGTATGGGCGTAGATGTAGATCTCTAGTTGGTTGGTTCGAAGTAGGTGAAAAAGTCTTGATAGGACCAGATTCAGTCCTTGATGCTATGGAGAAAGTGCAACTCATTAGATATAGACTTAAGACTGCCCAGAGTCACCAGAAGTCTTATGCAGATGTGAGAAGAAGGGAACTAGAGTTCCAAGTTGATGATTGGGTGATCCTGAAAGTGTCACCCATGAAGGGGGTGATGAGATTTGGCAAGAAAGAGAAGCTCAGTCCCAGATATGTAGGCCCTTACCGAATCTTGAAAAGGATTGGTAAAGTGGCTTATGAGTTAGAGTTGCCAGCATATTTAGCAGCAGTGCATCCAGTCTTTCACATTTCTCTTTTGAAGAAGTGTGTGGGTGATCCAGCATCCATAGTGCCATTAGAGAGTGCGGCCGTGAAAGATAGCCTTTCATAGGAGGATGTACCAGTTGAGATTCTCGATCGCCAGGTTAAAAGGTTGAGAAACAAAGAAGTAGCTTCAGTCAAGGTTTTGTGGAGAAGTCAGTCCATGAAGGAGCTACTTGGGAAGCAGAAGCAGCCATGAAGTCCAAGTATTCTCACCTCTTTCCTTCCGATTCCATTCCAGCTTGAGGTAATAGTTCCTCTTCAGTATTTCAGTCATTCATGTGTAAATTCAGCCTTCGAATCATGTTCCTTCAGTTAGTACTTGCATTTTCAGCGTATTTGCATGTTCTTGGAACTCAGTTTAGTCAGATATTCAGTTCTCAGTGTTTAGTGGTAGGGATTGCAGCCCTCTCCCTCTATTTTAGCTAGATTAGTCTTCATTCAAGGACGAATGGTCCCAAGAGGGAGATAATGTAACACCCCGTATCCAAAAATAGAGATTTCAGATTTCTGGTGTTACAGGTGGCACTCACGGACATCATCCACCGACCGTAGATGGACTCACGGTCCGTCCTGCAGGTCCGTGGTTCGTGACAGAAAACTTCCCCAGAACTCAGTCAGAAAATTTGGCTAAGTGTTGACCCACGACCGGACTTACGGTCCGTAAGTCAGGTCACGGACCGTAGTTCGTGTCCGTGGATCGATGCCCCAAAATCCCAGCTTCAGTCCCAATTGACGGTTGACCAGCACGGACAGTCAATCGATCCACGGTCCGTAGGTCTGACCATAGATGAGGATCAGCAGCCAGTAAGCTGAAAATTGTTGATGGATCAACTTCAGATGGTCATAACTTTTAGCAAAAAAGGAATTGTGTGTCTCATGACCTGTGATATGATAGATAATTGAATCCTCTTTCCAACGCCGCTGAGTTTGCTAAATTCTGACATCCAAGTAAAATGTTATGCTCATTTTAGTGAAAGCCTGTCGAGCAGGCTTGACCTACGGATCCAATCGACAGACCGTCGATTGACCTACGGGCCGTCAGCCCAATCCGTCGATCATTCTGACAGCAGTTAATTCAGGAGTCTTTTGGTCTTTTTCTATTTCATTTAACCCCTAAGATACGTCGTTTAGACCCTAAATCATGAGGTTTTAGTCAGTTTAAGCCTAGAAAGATAACTAGAACTTACCTTAGTTATAATCATTAATCAAAACTTAGAAAATTAGAATCAATGGAGGAGAAAAAGGTCAAGAACCCTAGTTCAAGAACGCAACAAGGTTCCATCAGTTCCATCCC